>NC_134361.1:179242957-179542957 GCF_048569485.1 Anomaloglossus baeobatrachus
ACATACATACATACACAAACACATTCACACACACACATACATACATACATACACACACATTCACACACATACACACATACACACACATACACACCCACACATACACACACATTCTCATATATACAGACACAGACACACACATACATTCACACACATTCATACATACACATACACACATACACATATACACATAAACACACACATACACACTCACACACACATACATACATTCACACAGACCCACACACACACATACACACACATACACATATACACATAAACACACACATACATACATACATTCACATTCACACACACCCACACACACATACATACATACACATACACACACACACATATACACATAAACACACACACACACACACATACACACATACACATAAACACACACATACACACACACACACACACATACATACATTCACACACACACACACACACACACACACACACACACACACACACACACACACATACACACATACACATAAACACACACATACACACACACACACACATACATACATTCACACACACACACACACACACACACACACACACACACTCACTCATTGTTATATATTAGATTTACTTACAAACAGGTGTTTGCTCATTTTGTATTTATCTATTAATTGACCGCAGTGTGAATGTGCACCTACACTTTTGCACTTATACGAAAGATTAGGTACTGTATATAAGTTGTAAAAGTCGAGCTCCATCCCTGAGCCTTCATCACAAGCTGAATTTCTTGTTGTAAGCTCCTGTGCTGCTATACGAGACAGCAGGGCTGCTTTGTTCAAGCACAGCTACTAGAAGTAATATATAACAGGCCCCTTAGTGGACATCAAACAGCGGAAAAACATTTTCAATAGCTGGGTTATTGTTTCTGGAAGTCACAAGCCTGAGGCTATACTACTGCTGGGCTCTCCTGACATCGTCTTCTGCCCATTCTCTGTCCTCATTCAGCTTTCTCACCCAGACACAAAGTCTCTCCAGATCATCATCCACAACAATATTTCCATTTTAATTGGCTTCAATGGTGGCAGGAATGTTTTTGAAAATGTGCGGGAATTAGCTGGGCAGGTGATGGAAATCCATACAGTATGGAAACACTGAAGATTCCGTATCTGTATTACTATGGCACACAATGTAATGGCAGGGTAAGCGGAGCCTACAGTACGTCCGCTGTATCCCTGTACAGCCGGCACATTACCGTACCTTGATTGATATCTGTTCTTAGAGCAATTGAGCGCCCCTGCTGCCTTTTAGTGATTTATCTAATAGTAAGTGATTGCAATGTTGTACATAAATATTACAAATGGCATGTAAAAGCATGCTAGTTAAATATTTCATCCTCTACAAATTAAATGTTAATGACATGAATATTAATTGAACGTGGATGTGCTCTTTAAATACTTTTTTCTAATGCACTTATAGAATGATTAGCTGTCTTGTAGGATTCTACTATGGCAGATTCAGAACTCCCTCCCTTTTTTGTCTCTCTCCACCTCTCTCCCTCTCGCTTCCTCTCTTTAAATCTTCCTCCCCACCTCTCTTTCTCCCTCTCTCCCTCTCTTTCCCCCTCTACCTTTCTCTTTCCCTACCCCCCCTTCCCCTACCACTTCTTTTCCCCTTCTCTGCCTCTGTTTCTCCCTCTCTTCCTCTCCCCCTCTGTCTCACCCTTTCTTTCTCTCTCCCTCTCCCCTTCTGTTTCTTTCTTTCCCTCTCTCCCTTTCTCTTTCCCTGTGTCTTCTTTACCCCTGTCTCTCTCCTTCTCCCCTTCTCTGGCTTTGTCTCTTTTTCTCTTCCTCTTTCCCTTTCCCCCTCTGTTTCTCCCTGTCTTTCCCTTTTTCCCTCTTTCCCTGTGTCCCTTTCTCTTTCCCTGTGTCTCTCCTTCCCCCTGTCTCTCTCCTTCTCCCCTTCTCTGCCTTTGTATCTTTCTCTTGTCCTC
Source organism: Anomaloglossus baeobatrachus (assembly GCF_048569485.1). Classification (NCBI taxonomy): domain Eukaryota; kingdom Metazoa; phylum Chordata; class Amphibia; order Anura; family Aromobatidae; genus Anomaloglossus; species Anomaloglossus baeobatrachus. Next base: position 179,244,930 of record NC_134361.1, read on the forward strand.
TTTCCCACTGTCTCTCCCTTTCTTTCTCTCCCTCTCCCCTTCTATTTCTTTCTTTCCCTCTCTCCCTTTCTCTTTTCTTTTGGCTCCCTTTCCCCCTGTCTCCCACCTTCTCCCCTTTTTGCATTTGTCTCTATCTCTCTCTCATCCTTTTTCCCTCTCCCCCTCTCTCTCCCTGTGTCTTTCTCTCTCTTGCCCTCTCTCCTTTTTTCTCTCCCTTTCCTCCTTTCTCTCTCCTTCTCTGCCTCTGGCTCTCCCTCTTTCCCTCTATCTCACCCTTTCTCCCTGTCTTGCCCTTCTCTTTCTTGATCTCTCTTCCTTTCTCTTTCCGATTCTCCCTTTCCCACTGTCTCCTTCTTCCCTTCTATGCCTCTGTCTCTCCCTCTCTTCCTCTTCCCCTGTCCCCCTCTTTCTCTCCCTCTCTCCCTCTGTCTTTTCCTTTCTATCTTTCCATTTATCCCTTTCTCTTTTCCTGTCTCTCCTTTTCCCCTGTCTCTCTCCATCTCCCCTTCTTTGCCTCCGTTTCTCCCTCTCTTTCGCTATCCTTCTCCTCCACTTTCTCTCCTTGCATGGCTATGCAACAGAAAAATAAAAAAATGATGGCTCTTGAAAGAAGGAAAGGAAAAAACGAAAGCGCAAAAATGAAAAATTGCCAGGTTTGTGAAGGGTTAAAGATGAGTTGCCAATTTAATATTTATCTTCTAGCACCTTTGCAAAAGTTATGGTGCAGACAGGACATTTGTTCCTATACTTAATGATCAACTCCTCGAGAAAGTTGCTTTTTCAATGTAATCCTATGTAAACCTGAATCTGAGTCTCATCAGTCTATACAGAACACATTGTCCAATCTATCAAGTGTGATACTCCCCTAAAGTAAGCTACTCGCAGAGTGTTTTACTGTCAGGTATTTTGGGGGTGGTGCAGGTCTGGCCGGTAAAGCAGGCTGGCAATGGGTGGCTGGGAAGCCGTATAAAAACAAGTAGGTTGGAAGAAGAGCAAAATCACCAGGCAGGTGAGATGGGATGGTCAAAATCAACAAGAAAGTACAAGCAGCATAATCACATCCCATATTGGCTAGGACTAGAAGAAATATAACTGGCAATGACTATAACTATATGAGAACTATAACTGGCAATGACTATAACTATAAGAGAACTATAACTGACAGTGACTATAACTATATGAGAACTATAACTGGCAATGACTATAACTATATGAGAACTATAACTGGCAATGACTATAACTATAAGAGACTCGTAACTGGCAGTGACTATAACTATATGAGAACTATAACTGGCGATGACTATAACTATATGAGAACTATAACTGTCGATGACCATAACGATAGAACTATAACTGGCAATGACCAGAACTGTTTGAAAACTATAATTGGCAATGACTATAACTATAACAGAACTATAACTGGCAATGACTATAACTATATGAGAACTATAACTGGCAACGGCCATAACGATAGAACTGTAACAGGCAATGGCCATAACTATATGAGAACTATAACTGGCAATGGCCATAACTATATGAGAACTATAACTGGCAATGACTATAACTATATGAGAACTATAACTGGCAATAACCATAATTATAGAACTATAACTGGCAATGACCATATCTATATGAGAACTATAAATGGCAACGCACATAACAATAGAACTATAACTGGCAATGACCACAACTATATGAGAACTATTACTGGTAATAAACTTAACTATAAAACTAAAGCTGGAAATGACCATAACTATAGAATTATACCTATCAATGGAGGACAAGCATTTTGGATCTTAATATAGCCAGCTTCCTGGCCCAGGGCAAACTGCAGGAATTAAGACAAGAGTTAACCCTCCAGGTCCCTTCCTAGTTGGTACCACAAGTCCCAGAATCACACAGCACCACTGCCTTGTTGCTCTGCATCGGCTGCAACAGAGATGCTATGTGGCCCGGCGACAGAATCAGAAATACATTAGAGGGGCACCATCATGGACTTTACATGAGGACTTTAAGTGATATGCTAATTAGGTTAGCTAGTGCACTGATGGGAGTATCGGTGCACTTGCAGTCCTCGGATCCTTGACAGGTCTACCGCCTCTAGGGCCTTCCACACTTCTTGATTAATGATAGAGGGTCTGCTGTATAACATCTTTTTTTCTCTCCACTATCAATCAAGAAGAGGGGACGACAATGATGAAGAGAAGAGGAGCTGAGGACTGCAAGTGCACAGATACACCCACCAATGCACTTGCAAATCTGACCCGTCCCAGGGCCGTGGGGTACTCGGTTCCGGGTGTTTGTTAATGGGATTATGTCACGGGGGCCTGTGCCCGGTTCCGTGGCCCTGGTGGTCGCTGAAAGTCAATAAATAATAAAAATAAAAAAAATAAAATAATAAAGAAAAAATAGATAAATAAATAAAAGTATTTCGTGACGCCACCTACGGTTCCAGTATGGTTACTGGGGCTGCAGGTCAGACCTCTGGGGTGATGGTGAGGCAGCCAGCTGTTTACGCTTCCCGTAGGTGAAGCAGGATCCCCAGGGCAGTTTTTGTAGTACACAGATATGGCGGTTTTTCCTCACAGCCTTTTCAACTGTCATTTAGTGCAGCAGCCTATGGCTCCTCAGATGAAGGAATAAAGTGCGTCACACCAATTCATTAACTCTGACCAGATTTTACTTGCAGGTGTTAAAAATGGGTTCAGTTTCTGATGTGACAGGTTTTTTTGGGTAATCTGGGAACAGTTCAGGATCTCTGCACCAGGTCAGTTGTGTGGCATCTCTGCTGCGCTATGTTTCTCCTTGGTACTAGGCTGCCTGTAGCTATACCTTGTCCCTCTCTCACTGTCTTCACCTGTATGGCTTGGTATTAGCTTCTCTAAGGGGCACTGCTGTACTCACTGCGGTCCCTAAGCTCTGTGTAGCAGCTTTGCCTTCAGGTGCTGCTGCGGCCAGGAGATCTGCAGTCTCCCTGGCCTCCGGTCTTTATTGCTGGGCAGATTCGATCCCTCACAATCTCGGACGCCAGTGTCCGGTAATCAGCGCTGTTCCTTGGGGATGAACCGGTCAGGCTCCACCTCCCCGGTCTCTCCTCTTTTGCCTCACTCTTGATCTCTCAGGCGGTCACACAGTTACTTGTGCGGGCTAAGCACTGCCCGCTCCATTTTGATGTCTTCCCTCACTCTCTGCTCGCACAGTCTCCTTTTCTCCAACTGTCAACTGTCTCTCTGACTCCGCCTCCAAACCTGGATTTAAAGGGGACCTCACCTGAACTCGACTTGTAGAGCTCCCCCTCCAGGCTTGGAGTGGAAATGTTGTATGTGGGATTACCTGATGTGGAGATCCTTCCCTGCCCCAGGTACAGGTATATTTGTGGCAACTGAACCCTGGGGTGCCACAAATCTAATTTATATGTACATAAAAACTGAATATTAGCGTACTAAATGGCTTTGTTATAAGCTCCTTTCTTAATGTCTGACTCCAACCTATCCCGCAATACCTCTTCTGGCACAGAGGTGGTGCTGCCAACAGGTTCCCTTTATCCCGATCTGCCTCTTCTGGCACACAGGTGGTGCTACCAACAGGTTCCCTTTAAATCAGAATGCCCTAATATTAGAAACTGGGTATTCTAAACCTGACAAACATTTTTTTCTTTTTTTCACAGGTGCTGAAAAATGCCTTCATGAGCTTATACTGGTGTTCTGGGAAAGGCGAAGTTATTGAAGATTGGTGCCGATGTGACCTCACGGCTTTTGATGACAATGGGTTACCAAACTGCAGTCCGCTCCCACCACCGGTGTAAGTTATTATTCCGATATTGTAAATGGTATCGAGACACTTTAATGCCATAAAAAGGGTTATACCTACCTGTCATTCGGCACTAGACTGCTATATTGGCACTATAGTTTTCGTAACATCAAAATTTTGACTTTGACCAGTATCCGCCATTATCTAGGTGACCCTAATTGAACTTTAGTTATTAAAATCCATCCAATTCTTCAGTCTAGAATTTAGGTTTTATGGCTGGCCGTCCAATTTACTCTGCCGTCTGAAGCACCACCAACAGTTGTTTTGGCCAGGTCCATCCACTCACCCGCTGCACTAACTGACGCCAATAGGCTACATGATGCATGATGAGGAGATGGAGAGTGTCTTGGGCCACCCACATAATGTATATATTTTTTTTCAAAACTGTCCAACTAAAAGGGTTTAAGGAGGGACATTTCTCTTTGTGGAGAGTACAAAATTGGCGTAAGGAGACTTGTATACCATCCAATACTACTTTTGGAATTTAAATATGCACAAGCCCCTTCATATGTTGCACTAAAATGTATGTTCTTTGTCACTATGAAGAGGCTATTTGTATATTTCAATTTCCAAGAATGGCATTGCATGGCCTATAAGTCTCCTTACACTTGCTTGACACTCTCCAACATAAGAGAGACATTACTCTTAAGCCCACATGTCAAGGTCCTCTCACCTGTCCAAATCAGACCTTTTCTGCACTGATGAAGCCACAGGTATGTCACAGGTGACATACAATCATGTGGTTTCAGGCCATAGAAGGTCACAGCGTTTGGCTATGCAAAATTATCCCTGACTTTCTATTGTTCCTGCTGTTATTAGTCATTGGTAAAGGTAGCTTTCCTGATGAATTTTCATCTCTTCCCCTTTTGGACCCAGAAGGAGCCCAACTTCCACCAGCTGCTGATTATCAGTATTCTCCATGGGCTTAAATACTCCCTTCTTCCCTGGGCTGGTGCTGGGGATATTCTTCAGATTATTCTAGCTCTGGTTGCAAGCAGGTGGCTTGCTCTTATTTGTAGTATTGTTGCTGAAGCTTTGCTGAACTTCTGCCTGAGTCATCTGTGGATAAGTAGTTCATGCTTTTTCCCCCTTGTCCTCCTTGTCTTTTCCTTTAGCATATAGTGGGGCTGACGAAGAGCTTATCCTACCCATTCCCTATTTATGGCCCAGCACTAGGAATCCCAAGGGTCGTTTATCTGGCTTGGCGCAAGGACCTACCACCAGCAGGTTTAGTCAGGGGTCACCATCTTCCCCTTCCCTAGACGCAGGGGTCCCCTTCCCTTACCTTTCACTGCCCGCTCTTTACTTCCCCTTACCTAGCTTGACAAATGAGGGCCAAACAACTTGAAACCCATGTCTGTAAATTGAGTGTCTGATTTGACTTTTTATCCCAAGTCATGTGGCAAGGGTCGTTGAATAGTTGATATTGACTTTTAGGGCTACTACCCAATAGGAGGCGCTAGAGTTCAAGTCCTATTCCTCTCTGAAGAGGATGTTTGCATATCCAGCTAAAGATATGTTTCTGCCTAGCGCATGGTTCCCTCTATGAGGAGCTGTGCTCACTCTGATACAGATTTTTGAGCTAACTAACTTGTTTTAAGCTTTTCTCTTTAAATATTCTACAATTTTAGATCACAATACCATTTTATATACTTGAGGGCTGACTCAAATGTCCAATACGAGAAAAACTGACCATTTTTTTGGATCAGACTGATGAAAGTGTGGTCCGAGTGTCATCTGTTTTCTCGTCCACCTTCTCCTTTCTTACAGATCATGAAAATTTGGACCACACTCGATTTGCATTACTGATTTTGATTCAATTTTTCGGGTCAAAGTCGGACATGTCTACTCAATTTTCCGCGTACCGCTCGGTCAGCAAAAAGCATAGATAGGGTGATAGCCCCATAGACTAATAGACTATCACCGGAATTAGTGCTATCAGTGAAAACCACAGATAGCACTTGCACAAGATCATCAGTTGTCTGAATAGGCTCTAAGTATGTTTTTTTGGTTGTTTTTTCTTGCAGTTTTCGTCTGTCTCCCAACATGGAGCCATCTAGCACTGTGGTAGCTCTCGAATGGCTGGATGTCCAAGCTTCTATAGGAACCAAAGTTTCTGATTACATTCTCCATCATAAGAAAGTAGATGAATACACAGATACAGAACTATACACAGGTAAGATACATACTACCAGCTCATCAGGGACAGCTGTGCCATCTCTTATTGCGATCCATGGATCCTGTGTTATCAGCTATGTATAGAAGTGCTACATGTCATTGTAATCCTGCCTTTGATGATAAGAAATCTGCTGAAAATTCTTCCTGAAAGAATAGGAAGTTAGAATCTAAAAAAAGCCCCGGTGGCCAGTGTAAAAATTACAAAAATTACTCCTTTTTTTTTTAATAAGTATCATGATGTGAAGAAAAATGCAATTTTTTTTAATACTATTCCACATGGAGTTTTGCTTTAACTTCGCCGACTGTCATGGCAGCATTGGACTTTGTTCACATTGCAGATTCTGACACTACACCAGATGGCTTCTCTGATGTCTGGGATCAACATAGACAGGCTCGGGCATCGACCTGCTGTGTGCTGATTCATAGGCTAGCAAGACTTAATCTCTGCTGGTCTACTTGCTCCTTTAATCACATGTTGTTTGGAGACCTATCACATTTGTTTCCCTCCTATTTATACTGTTGGAATCCTTCTACCCATGCCAGCTATAGTTTATTCTGTGTTGGTCTGTGAGGTGTGGTGTCCCAGACTCTTTCCGGTGAAAGTTGTGCTTTTTGCTTGGCGTGGTTGAGGAGTGTACCCTTGTTTTCTTACTTCCATTCTATTCTTGTTTTCCTCCTGAATTTCTTATTGTCTTTTCCTGTGTGTGTGCGCGGTGTGACAGAGTTTTGGTTTTCACTTGTCGTCTTTTTCCGTTCAACACACTCCTGTCCCATAATCGGTTTTATCCTGAAGAAGAGGCCAGATCACATCGAAACGCATAAATAAACCTGTTAAATTTTATCCAAGTCATCGTTTGGTTACACGAGCAGCGCAGAGGAACCACTTTCCACTTTATTATATGCCACAGACTGGTGACACTACTCCTGAAATGCATCCCCAAAATTTCTTGCTACTAGAATGCAACAATTTAAAAAAAAAGAAAAAAATGTTTGGTCTTTAAAAATAATTCAGTATGTCTACACCCATGGATCTGCAGCAGCCTTTATACCTACATAGTGCTTGTGTCTCACACAACCACCTCAGATGAGGCGTTAATCCATCCCCCTCACTCCTTTTTCATCAGGTATCCTCCTATTGCACTTTTTATTTTCACCTCTAGTTCACTTCTTTGCCAGTCGTTGGTAGACGCACACTGCGACATCGTTACTGCGATCTCGTCGGGGTCTAATTGAAAGTGACGTACATCCGGCACCGGTAACGACGTCGCAACGTGTAAAGCCTAGATGCGCCGATAAACGATCGCAAAAGTGTCGAAAATCGGTGATCTGTGTAGTGTCGGTCATTTCTATAATTTCGCTGCAGTGACAGGTACGATGTTGTTCCACGTTCCAGCAGGCAGCACACATCGCTGTGCATGAAGCCGCAAGAGCGAGGAACATCTACTTACCTGCGTCCCGCCTGCAATGAGGAAGGAAGGAGGTGGGCAGGATGTTTACGTCCCGCTCATCTCCGCCCCTCCGCTTCTATTGCCTGCCTGCCGTGTGACGTCGCTGTGACGCCGCATGACTCGCCCCCTTAGGAAGGAGGCGGGTCGCCGGCCAGAGCAACATCGCAGGGCAGGTAAGTGCGTGTGAAGCTTCCGTAGCGATAATGTTCGCTACGGCAGCTATCACAAGATATCGCATCTGCGACCGGGGCGGGGACTATCGCACTCGGCATCGCTACAATCGGCTAGCGATGTCGCAGCGTGCAAAGTACCCCTAAGGCTGCTTTCACACATCAGTTTTTTCCAATCAGGCACAATCCGGTTTGTGCCCGATGCAACGGATCCGTCTCCGATTGTGTAAAAACTGATGCGATGGATCCAGTAAAAAAAACAAATCCGTTTTTTTGTTTTTTTTTATGCTGAGAGAGCATCATCATCATAAACCCCATCATCACCGCACAAGCAGGCACTACCACACACATCATCTCTGCACACCGCTGCACTACCGCACTCATCATCTCTGGACACCCCTGCACTACCGCACGCATCATCACCGCACACGCAGGCACTACCGCACGCATTATCTCTGCACACCCCTGCACTACCGCACGTATCATCACCGCACACCCCTGCACTACCGCACGCATCATCTCTGCACACCCCTGCACTACCGCATGTATCATCACTGCACACGCCCCGGCAATACCGCACGCACCATCACCGCACATACCTTTGCACTACCGCACGCATCATCACCGCACACACCCCGGCACTACCGCACGCATCATCACCGCACACGCCCCGGCACTACCTCAGTGACGTCCCCGGTGACCACGCGATTCACTTCAGTTACGGTGTGGAGATAATAGAGAATGGCAGTGTTCTACTGCCGCTCCTGTAAGCTTCATGTAGCAGAGCTGATATCATCGTGGGACCTCTGTGGATTATGTCGTACCTGCAGGGGTATTTGGGGATTTTAATAAAATGGTGAAAGAGGGAGTTTTTTTGTCTTTTATTGCAAATAAAGTATTTTTTCGGGTTTATGTGTTTATTTACTTTCACTTACAGGTTAATCATTGGGGGTGTCTCATAGATGCCTGCCATGATTAACCCCTTATTACCCCGATTGCCACCGCACCAGAGCAAATTGGGATGAGCCGGGTAGAGTTCCGGGACGATCGCATCTAATGGATGCGGCAATTCCGGGCGGCTGCTGGCTGATATTTTTAGGCTGGGGGGTTGACCATAACGTGGAGCTTTCCATCCTGAGAATACCAGCCTTCAGCCGTGTGGCTTTATCTTGGCTGGTATCAAAATTGGGGGGGAACCGCACGCCGTTTTTTTAAAAATTATTTATTTATTTATTTTACTGCACGATATAGACATGCCCACTGGCAGCTGTGATTGGTTGCAGTGAGACAGCTGTCACTCAGCGTGGGGGCGGGTCTGACTGCAACCAATCATAGGCGCCGGTGGGCGGGGAATGCAGAGAATACCTGATTGAATAATGAGCGGCCGGCATTTTCAAATCAGGAGAAGCCGCCAGCAGTGTGACAGCCGTGCAGTGCCGCGCCTGTGATCAATGAGTAGGTGAGAGTCAGTGAGTGAGTGAGAGAGAGTGAGTGATTGATTTTCTGACAAGCAATGAATTTATATCACTTCTGGGCATGCTCAGAAGTAAAAACCGTATCCGGTACATGCTTCCGGTGTTTGATGCCTGCCACCGGATTCGGCGTGCATAGACTTTCATTATGCACCATGTCGCTGGCAAAAAACGTTCCTCTCTGCGTCCTGTGCGGCCGCTGTAGTGACGATTTTTTCCGCAACCAGCAAAAACCGGATCAAACGCGAGCACATGCGGAACAATCCGATGCTAATAAAAGTCTATGAGGAAAAAACGCACTCGGCGGCAAAAAAAACCGGATGCGTTTTTCCCGCAAAGTGCCGGATTGTGCTACACAGGAAAAACCTGATGTGTGAAAGCAGCCTAAGGGGTACTTTGCACACTACGACATCGCAGGTGCGATGTCGGTGGGGTCAAATTGAAAGTGACGCATATCCGGCGTCGCAGGCGACATCGTAGTGTGTAAAGCCTAGATGATACGATTAACGAGCGCAAAAGCATCGTAATCGTATCATCGGTGCAGCGTCGGCGTAATCCATAATTACACTGACGCAATGGTCCAATGTTGTTCCTTGCTCCAGCAGCAGCACACATCGCTGTGTGTGAAGCCGCAGGAACGAGGAACATCTCCTACCGGCGTCACCGCGGCTCCCGTAGGATACGCGGAAGGGGGAAGGTAGGCAGGATGTTTACATCCCGCTAATCTCCGCCCCTCCGCTCCTATTGGCTGCCTGCCGTGTGACGTCGCAGTGACGCCGTACGACCCGCCTCCTTAATAAGGAGGCGGGTCGCCGGCCAGAGCGACGTCCCAGGACAGGTGAGTCCATGTGAAGCTGCCGTAGCGATAATGTTTGCTACAGCAGCTATCACAAGGATATCGCAGCTGCGACGGGGCGGGGACTATCGCGCTCGGCATCGCAGCATCGGCTTGCGATGTCGCAGAGTGCAAAGTACCCCTAAGGCTACTTTCACACATCCGTTTTTTGGCATCAGACACAATCCGGCGTGTGCAATGAATCCGGCGCAGAGTATGCAAAAACGGATGCGACGGATCCGTTTTTTGACGGATCCGGTAAAAACGGATCCGGCGCATCCATTTTTGCATCCGTTTCGTCATTTTTTTTGCTGGATCCATTTTTTTTACAATAAATTGGAGCATGCTCAGTTTAAAAAAAACGGATCCGGCGGCTGCATACGTTTTTTGCCACAATACGCTGGCGTCCTTAGGCTTCCATTGTAAATCACGCCGTATCGCGACGAATCCGGCGCAATGTGTTTTTTTGTCAGAGACAAAAAACGTTACAAGAGATGTTCCATCCGGCCGCTGCATTAGCCAATTACGACGGATCCGGCAAAAGCCAGATGCAACGCAAGGCCATCAGGCACAAACCGGTGCTAATACAAATCATTGGGGATAAAACGGATCCGGCGCTGGATCCGTTTTATCCGTTTTTTCCGGATTGTGCCTGATGGAAAAAAACTGATGTGTGAAAGTAGCCTCAAGTTTGTGGGATCCCTGTGTAACAGGGTGGCAGGGGGGCGCTGTAGTTGTGGCCCGGCTGGTGTCCGGGTGCAACCCCCTGGCCCTGTCACAAGCAGTTTGTAGGCCCAGTGAACGTGTGGGCTGCGTTCCTCAGTTCCTTCACTTCTCTGGGTTCCGCTCCAAGACGACACAATGGGGTTTCTCTCAAGCGTAACTTTTTCTTTTCTTCCACAGGTTTCTCTCACATGGGTCACAACAAATACAGACTCTCCCTCCTTTTCTTCCCTGTCTGCTAAGGCCAGTTTCACACATTTGGCATTTCGCTGGATTGCCGGATCTGGCACACTACAGTACAGTGTTCATACTGTCCAATGGCCTCGCGGCAAGCTCCGGTCACATGCTCTGGTCACGTAACAGCATATGACCGGAGGTTGCCGCAATGCCATTGTACTGTATTTCACTGTACTGGAGTGTGCCGGATCCGGCAATCCGGCGAAATGCCAGATGTTTGAAACGGGCCTTACTCCTGCACTGTACTGATTCTTCTTTTATGGCTGCCCTTCGTATCAACAGACTTATGTAGCCATGACCATATCCTAGGGTCCCAGCTCTGCACTGCATCTATCCTCAGGGTCCCACATACCACTACATTCACCCAGCAGGCCCGTCGTTCAACTGGGACCTGCCCGACCTTGGCACACCGCACACCTTCTCTCTAAAGCCCGCTTTACACGCTGCAATGTATCTTACAATGTGTCGGCGGGGTCACGTCGTAAGTGACGCACATCCGGCATTGTAAGGTACATTGCAGTGTGTGACAGGTACGTGCGATTGAACGGTAAAACGTTCATCGCATACACATCGTTCATTTCTCTAGAATTGAACGTCAGGTTGTTCATCGTACCCGGGGTAGCACACATCGCAGTGTGTGACACCATGGGAACGATGAACAGATCTTACCTGCGTCCTGCAGCTCCCGGCCAGCAATGCGGAAGGAAGGAGGTGGGCGGGATGTTTACGTCCCGCTCAGCCCCGCCCCTCCGCTTCTATTGGCCGGCTGTCGTGTGACGTCGCTGTGACGTCGAACGTCCCTCCCACTCCAGGAAGTGGATGTTTGCCGCCCACAGCGAGGTCGTATGGATGGATAAGTACGTGTGACGGGGGTTAATCATTTGTGCGACACGTTCAACAAATTGAACGTGCCGCACATACGATGGAGGCGGTTACGATCGCATACGATATCGTATGCTGGATCGTAAGGTGTAAAGCAGGCTTTGTTTGACCAGAGACTCCGTGTAAATTACTGGCTGAGTGAGTACCACCGTGCCGAACGGCACAGCGCTGCCCCCGCATTCCTGCACCTCGCCAGGCCCCGTAACCCGCCTGCCAACCATTCTTACCCCATCACCGGGCCCCGGGACAACCAACCTCCTACCCACGGAGGGGAGAACCAATATCCAAGCTGCTCCCTGTCATCGCTCCTGGGACCCCTGTCCAGAGCAGCGGTGGTGTCACAACCTCACCACAACCGTGGGTGGCGTCACGGACAATATCCCTACACCCAAACCACCCCTTTCACTCACGGGCGAGGAACGCCGCTCAAGTCCCCGGGATCCGGCCCAACGCTCGAGCCACTACCGAGCAGCAGCAGCCGGACCCGAGCGCAGCGTCCCCTCCTCCGCCCGCGACACATATAATAGAGTCCTACCAGGTGGTGCCTGCCGTCATACTTCTTGGGCTATGCTACATTGCAGCAGCAGCAGCACTCACCAAATCAACTTCAGTACTAAAACATTACAATAAAACAATATGGTCAAGATCTTCAGGGGTGAGTCTACATACACTGACCACCTTCTTACATCTACATCCAGAATAAGAGCCTACAACCCTCCGATACCCCTTTCACTGTGATATTGCGAGATCTCGCTTTTTGAGCTAAACCAACTCTGCTGCACTTTCATATTTTGCAGTGTTTCTTTGGCTGAGTACTGCGTCCACGGTTCTCACCATTTCCCATTTCTTGGTGTTTCTTCAAAAGAGCTTCATCAGCACATCTTTATACCCAGGTCTTCTGTGAAATCTTTGCCTGCGAGACGCCTTGCTGATGCAGTATAACTACCTTGTGTCTTGCTGCTGTGCTCAGTTTTGCCGTGTTGTATGACAGGTGATATGAATTTGTCTTCCATAACCTCACCTTTGTAGCAAAGTTTGGTTATTTCTCACCGTGTTTTAAGCCGCCTACACAATGTTTTTCTTTGCAGTGTGAGACCGTTTAAACCTATATAGAGAACCAATATAGCAGAACCGGAGCGAATTGTTAGACCTCCCACCATAGAAACCTTTCAGGACCCAGTGTTTGTATACCAGAGTGGGCAACAGTCTAACAGAGGGGAGCAACCTTCCTTTGTTATACTCCTTAGATGCCGTGATCATTATTAATCGTTGTATCTGAGGTGTTAAACTGCTGGGAGACGCAACCCATAGACAATTGGTGTATTTATTTTAATGGGAATCTGTCAGCAGTTTTTACCACCTAATTTGAGAGCATAATAATATAGATACAGAGATCCTGATTCCAGCAGTGTGTCACTTACTGGGCTGCTTGCTGTTGTTTTGATAAAATCACTGTTTTATCAGCAGTAGATTATCACTAGAGGGCTAGGAAATCTGCCTTGTAGTCCTTCATATTCATGAGCTCTATATAACCCCACCCCCACCACTGATTGGCAGTTTTCTATGTATACTGTACATAGGCAGAAGGCTGCCAATCAGTGATGGGGGCGGAGTTATACAGAGCTTAGTATACGGAGAACTGGTAGGTTTGCAGCATATAAAATAGTGATTTTATCAAAACTGCAGCAAGGAGCCCAGCAAATGACAAAGATCACTGGAGTAATAATATGCATATCATTTACTGGGCTGCATACTGTAGTTTTGATATAATTTCTGGGTCGCTGCACCTACATCATACTGATCCCAGATGGGATAGCAAAAGCATGGATTCCCTTTAAAAAAGAGTTTCCATGTTTTTCTCATTATAAATAACCTCTTCAAAGGACGTTTCCTCTTAAATACAGTTATCACTTATACACTGGACTCTATGGGCTCGTATTTTCTTCTAGGTTAACCTACTGCTTGGACAGTCTACATTAGAGACAGTCCATAAAACTAATGTGCGTAGCTGTGGGGGGAAGCCATTTATAATCACACTCATTCTCTCTGCCCAGATGTTGTCTGCAAAACTCTATCTACAGAGTCTGTAAGATATGGAAGTAAGAAGATTGTTTTTTACCAACCCTTACTGAACTGTTACGGATGGATGAATGGATGGATGGATGGGTTGATGGATGGATGGATGGATGGATGGATGAATGAGTGGATGTGTGGCTAGATGGGTGAATGGATGGATATATGAGTGGATGGATGTGTGGCTGGGGGAATTAGTTGGTAGATGGATGGATGGATGGATGAGTGGATGGGTGGATAGATGAGTGGATGGATGGATGGATGGATGGATGGATGGGTGGGTGGATGGATGGACGGATGAGTGGATGGGTGGATAGATGAGTGGATGGATGGGTGGATGGATGGATGGGTGGATAGATGAGTGGATGGATGAGTGGATGGGTGGATAGATGAGTGGATGGATGGATAGATGGATGGGTGGATGGATGCATGAGTGGATGGATGGTTGGATGGATATCCATGATGGATGGATGGGTGGATGGATGGATGGATGAGTGGATGGATGGATGGATGGATGTGTGGCTTTGTGAATGGGTTGGTGGATGGATGGATAGATGGATGGCTGGATGGATGGATGGGTTTATGGCTGGATAGATGGGTGGCTGAGTGGATGGATGGATGGATGGATTGATGGATGAATGAGTGGATGGATGGATAGATGAGTGGATGGATTTGTGGCTGGGTGAATGGGTTGTTGGATGGATGGATAGATGGATGGCTAGATTGATGGATAGAGGGATGGGTGGATGGATGGGTTTATGCATGGATAGTTGGGGGGCTGGTGAATGGATGGATGAGTGGATGGGTGGCGGGATTGGGCGGCACGGTGACTCAGTGGTTAGCACTGTAGTCTTGCAGCGCTGGGGTCCTGGGTTCAATTCCCACCAAGGACAACATCTGCAAGGAGTTTGTATGTTCTCCCCGTGTTTGCGTGGGTTTCCTCCGGGTACTCCGGTTTCCCCCCACACTCCAAAAACATACAGATAGGGACTCTTGATTGTGAGCCCCAATGGGGACAGTGTTGCCAATGTTTGTAAAGCGCTGTGGAATTAATAGCGCTATAAAAATGCCTAAATATTATTATTATTATTATTATTATGGATAGATGGGTGAATGAAGGGATAGAAGCGTGGATGGATGGATGGATGGATGGATAGATAGTTGGATAAATAAGATAGATAGATAGATAATGGATAGATAGAGAGAGAGAGATAGATAGATAGATAGAGGGATAGAAAGATAGATAGATAGAGATAGATAGATAGAGGGATAGATAGAGGGATAGATAGATAGATAGAGATAGATAGATAATGGATAGATAGAGGGATAGATAGATAGATAGAGAGAGAGAGATAGATAGATAACTAGATAGAGGGATAGATAGATAGTTAGATAGATGGATGGATGGATGGATAGATAGATGGATAGATAGAGGGATAGATAGAGTGATAGAGGGATAGATAGATAGATAGATAGATAGATAGATAGAGGGATAGAGGGATAGATAGATAGATAGATAGATAGATAGAGGGATAGAGGGATAGATAGATAGAGGGATGAATACAGTTAGGTCCAGAAATATTTGGACAGTGACACAATTTTCGCGAGTTGGGCTCTGCATGCCACCACATTGGATTTGAAATGAAACCTCTACAACAGAATTCAAGTGCAGATTGTAACATTTAATTTGAAGGTTTGAACAAAAATATCTGATAGAAATTGTAGGAATTGTACACATTTCTTTACAAACACTCCACATTTTAGGAGGTCAAAAGTAATTGGACAAATAAACCAAACCCAAAAAAAATATTTTTATTTTCAATATTTTGTTGCGAATCCTTTGGAGGCAATCACTGCCTTAAGTCTGGAACCCATGGACATCACCAAACGCTGGGTTTCCTCCTTCTTAATGCTTTGCCAGGCCTTTACAGCCGGAGCCTTCAGGTCTTGCTTGTTTGTGGGTCTTTCTGTCTTAAGTCTGGATTTGAGCAAGTGAAATGCATGCTCAATTGAGTTAAGATCTGGTGATTGACTTGGCCATTGCAGAATGTTCCACTTTTTTGCACTCATGAACTCCTGGGTAGCTTTGGCTGTATGCTTGGGGTCATTGTCTATCTGTACAATGAAGCGCCGTCCGATCAACTTTGCGGCATTTGGCTGAATCTGGGCTGAAAGTATATCCCGGTACACTTCAGAATTCATCCGGCTACTCTTGTCTGCTGTTATGTCATCAATAAACACAAGTGACCCAGTGCCATTGAAAGCCATGCATGCCCATGCCATCACGTTGCCTCCACCATGTTTTACAGAGGATGTGGTGTGCCTTGGATCATGTGCCGTTCCCTTTCTTCTCCAAACTTTTTTCTTCCCATCATTCTGGTACAGGTTGATCTTGGTCTCATCTGTCCATAGAATACTTTTCCAGAACTGAGCTGGCTTCATGAGGTGTTTTTCAGCAAATTTAACTCTGGCCTGTCTACTTTTGGAATTGATGAATGGTTTGCATCTAGATGTGAACCCTTTGTATTTACTTTCATGGAGTCTTCTCTTTACACAGACTTAGACACAGATACACCTACTTCACTGAGAGTGTTCTGGACTTCAGTTGATGTTGTGAACGGGTTCTTCTTCACCAAAGAAAGTATGCGGCGATCATCCACCACTGTTGTCATCCGTGGACGCCCAGGCCTTTTTGAGTTCCCAAGCTCACCAGTCAATTCCTTTTTTCTCAGAATGTACCCGACTGTTGATTTTGCTACTCCAAGCATGTCTGCTATCTCTCTGATGGATTTTTTCTTTTTTTTCAGCCTCAGGATGTTCTGCTTCACCTAAATTGAGAGTTCCTTAGACCGCATGTTGTCTGGTCACAGCAACAGCTTCCAAATGCAAAACCACACACCTGTAATCAACCCCAGACCTTTTAACTACTTCATTGATTACAGGTTAACGAGGGAGATGCCTTCAGAGTTAATTGCAGCCCTTAGAGTCCCTTGTCCAATTACTTTTGGTCCCTTGAAAAAGAGGAGGCTATGCATTACAGAGCTATGATTCCTAAACCCTTTCTCCGATTTGGATGTGAAAACTCTCATATTGCAGCTGGGAGTGTGCACTTTCAGCCCATATTATATATATAATTGTATTTCTGAACATGTTTTTGTAAACAGCTAAAATAACAAAACTTGTGTCACTGTCCAAATATTTCTGGACCTAACTGTAGATAGATAGATAGATAGATAGATAGATAGATAGATGTAAATCAATAAGGAATTTTCAGCATAATAATGCTCTCCATAGTTGGGATGACATCAGCCCATTTGCTACATTTGCATTGATGAGAATGTTGATATGAGACATGGAAGAGGAATCATCATTGATTTTAGAGTAATGTAATACAGTAAAATCCTTGGATTTGATTATTGCTTTGATGAAAACCAATTTGGTCAAATGAAGTCCCAAACACAAACTATAAGTGATGCAGAAGTGGGAGTTGATAGATTTTGTTCTCATTTTGCAGATGACATCAAACTTTGCAGTGTAGCATATGGGGACCCTGAATGAACCGGCTGAATGGGGTGGGTGGACGTTCCTACCTTTTCTCCATGGTGCTCGGCAGTGACATGACATTTCTCTGATTGTGTTCATTACTGGGGGAGCACAATCCATTCTGTCACTGTTGATTTTGACTTGTACAGAATTTTACTGGGACTATTTCCCGCTGATGATGTACATCTAAGTCATTTTGTGCCAAGGGGTTAAACCAAGGCAAAGTATGGAACCCTGTTCCTGTATTCTGAGATCATTTGGCCACATGATAGCTCTTCTACTTTCCTCCACATTAGTTGTGTCGCGGGCGGAGGAGGGGACGCTGCGCTCTCCCACTGCCCGGGTCCGGCTGCTGCTGCTGCTCAGTGGTGGCTCGAGCGGTGGGCCGGATCCCGGGGACTCGAGCGGCGTTCCTCGCCCGTGAGTGAAAGGGGGAATTGATTGTGGGGGATTTGGTATTGTCCATAACGCCACCCACGGTTGTGGTGAGATTGGTGACACCACCGCTGCTCTGGACGGGGATCCCGGCAGCGATGACAGGGAGCAGCCTGGATGTTAGTTCTCCCCTCCGTGGGTAGGGGGGTTGGTTGTCCCGGGGCCCGGTGATGGGGTAGGGATGGATGGCAGGCGGGTTACGGGGCCTGGCCAGGTGCAGGGTCGCGGGGGCAGCGCTGTGCCGCACGGCACGGTGGTACTCACTCAGCCAAACATGTACACAGAGTCTCCGGTAAAACAAACGGCTGGATGGACGGGTCCCACAGACGGCTGCGGTGTTTCTCCTCTCGGCAGGTTGATGGTGACTGCCTTTCCCTGCACCTTTGTAGTGTAATCGGTTCCAATGGGTTCCCACCGGTAACCCGCTCCCCAGCTTGAAGGTTGCTGAAGGAGCCCCTTTTGCCCACAGGCTCTGGCCCTGGGAACTTTAGCCTTGGCGGTGACTGTGTTTCCCGTTTCTCGGTTGGACGGTTGCCTTCTGTCGGGACTTGGCTGCTGGGAAACCCAGGAGGTTCCCTTCGCCTACGGATTTGACAAATTGCACGGCGACTCCTAGCCTTGTCGGGGTCCGTAAGCCCCCGCCGGATGGTGCTGGCTTCTCTTTGCGTACCGGTCCGGTACCGCCGGGCCACCGCCCGTCCACGGTCCTTACGGCTAGCTCCAATAGGCCACTCCTGCAGACGGTCACCACCGTCTGCCAACCTTACTGTTCCGTCCGGGCCACACACCCGGACCACTTTCTCTCTCCTCCTTTACTACTTCACCTCCTCTCACTTTCACTTCCAAACCTAATCTATTACTGACTCTTTTTCCCACCTCCAGGACTGTGAACTCCTCGGTGGGCGGGACCAACCGCCTGGCCCACCTCCTGGTGTGAACATCAGCCCCTGGAGGAAGGCAACAAGGGTTTTTGTCTGACTTAGGTGTGCCTGACCGGGAGTGTGGGGTGTGAGGTGTTGTTATCTGTGGCCCCTGGCTTGTCCAGGGCGCCACAGTTGGAACATAGCAGACTCTCTTAAGGCTACCTGAATAGGTCGCTTCATGAATTTCTTCAATCGGATCAGCTACATTGGCTATAAAATGTCTAAATACCCCTGTAAACTGCCAAGCTTTTGTGATACAAAACAATACAAGAATCATTTCAGAACTTTTCCCATCTGTAATGTCACCTATAATCTGTACAATTCAATTGCAAAAATAAGCTGAAATCTTGTGGAGTAAAATAATGTGGATGCATAAATATGTACACCCTGATACTAAATAGATGAAGTACCCTTTAAATTTCTGACATCATGCAGACAATCTGCATGGCACTACTAGAGTTGGCCATTTTGTTGATTTGGAAGTATCCTTAGGGTCATTGTCATAAAACATTTCACTTTATCTTCAGCTTTCTAGCAGAGGCCTGAAGGTTTTGTTGCAAAATTGATAGATATTTAGAACTGTTCATAATTCGCTCCACATTTACTAAAGCACCAGTCTCAGCTGCCAAAAAACAGCCCCAAAGCATAATGCTGCCTCCATCATGCCTCACTGTTGGTATGGTGTTCTTTTGGTGATGCACAGTGTTGGCTTTGTGCCAAACATAGCTTTTGAAATTATGGCCAAAACTTACAACCTTAGTATCCTCAGACCATAACACATTTTCACACATGCTTTCAGAAGACTTGATATAGATTTTGGCAATAGTGCTAAAAAACAGAAGCGCTGATAGGGTTTTACCAGATAAGTACAGGTTAGTATATAGATAAATACACTCACCAAAAATGGTTGTGAAGGGTCACAACCACCGTAGATAGCATAGGATAATGGCGGCTGCCGCGGCCCCACGTGCAGAAGTCTTCAGTGTAGGAGGAGAAAAAGGGGTTAAACCCGCGCAATCCGCCAAATAAGATGTAGAGATGTTGATAGTTTAATCACTCTTTTATTCCATAGGTCTACGCGTTTCAAGGTGCAGGGACCTCTTCCTCAGGACCAGAAAATCAACATAGATGATGTTGATTTTCTGGTCCTGAGGAAGAGGTCCCTGCACCTTGAAACGCGTAGACCTATGGAATAAAAGAGTGATTAAACTATCAACATCTCTACATCTTATTTGGCGGATTGCGCGGGTTTAACCCCTTTTTCTCCTCCTACACTATAGATTTTGGCAAAGCATAGCCAGATTTGTCTACTTCCTTCTTGCCACCCTACCCCATAGGCCAGACATATAAAGAATATAGGAGGTTGTTGTCACATGCAGTACACAACTAGTACTTACCAGAAATTCCTGCAGCTCCTCTAAAGAAGTGGTTCGCTACAATGCAATAGTGGCCAAATATCAGGAAAATGGATAAGGAAGGCTTTTTCTAAATACCTTGTTCTGCAAATTTTGCCTCTGAGCGGCGCTATTGTGGTCCGCTCATCCCCATGAAGTGACCTCTGAGATCCCATGGCTTCATGACCTCTGAGATCCAGTGATGTCACGTCAACTTCCAGTTAAGCTGACATCACCGTGGCTGGCCCCAGTCTTCCTGAGTGACTGGGCTGTGGGCGGCATTTCACCGCTCATCACAGAAGAGTCTCTATTTTTCTGTCGGATCAATAGAGATAGATAATAAATACAGATAGACAGAAAAAGCAAAAGAGAGCTACAGAGAGAGTGACAGAGCAATGGAGAGAGGAACAGAGAGCAAAAGACAGAGAGACTAATAGAGAGAGCGACAGACAGAGAGACTAAGCGAGAGAGTGACAGAGAGCACGACAGAGAGAGCTATAGACAGAGCTACAGACAGAGCGATAGACAGATAGTGACATATAGAGCGACAGACATATAATAAAATTGCACCCTGTGAAGTGTATTAGACAGCTTTTTATGATTATATAATTAAATTAGTTAAAAAATGCATAGGATTCCAATTATTGATAACCAGCCAGGGTAAAGCAGACAGCTGTGAGCTGATATTATCAGGCTGGGAAGGTCCATGGTTATTGGGCTTTTCCAAGCCTAAAAATAGCAGCCTGCAGTCACCCCAGAGGTTGCGCCTCACATTAGATTCTCCCATTCTGGCACTAAGCCTCAGCTCTTCCCGATGCCCTGGTGCGGTGGCAATCGAGGTAATGGTATTTGAGGTTGATGTCAGCTGTGAATTGTCAGCTGGCATCAAGCCCTGGTGTTAGTAATGAAGAGTTGTCCATCAGACACCCCCTTTACTAACCCAGTAAGTAAAAACACACATAAAAATACATTATTTAAATAAACACTCCCCCCCACATTTTCACTGGTTTACCATTTTATTAAAAAAAACCCATGAAGGTCCGACGTAGCCAGGAATCCAATGAAATCCACAAAATGGAAAACTGAAAGACCTAAAAAGAGAGAAACAACTGTCCCTCATTCATTAATTTATTAGAGATCAAAGTTCCAGGACAGGTCCGTCGTAGTCAAGCTCTTCCCACAACATTCCTCAATTACCTAGATCGAAGGCTATAGAACCTCAGACCGAGGCTCCATAGATTTTGAGCTGCAGTCACTCCAGGCTCAGGTTGCAGACCGTAAAACATGGACGACTGTGATGAATGGTGACGTTCTCATCACTGTGAGGTTCCTGATATCATTGCTCATCACAGTTACAACGTCTTGTGGTGCACAGCATAAGGTGGGAGCGGCTGCAGCTCATAGTCCATGAAGCCTTGTTCTGAGGCCTTGAGGCTCCATAGCCTTTAATCTACGTAATTAAGGAACATCATGGAAACCTCTGGACTATGTCAGACTTGGGAACTTTGCTTTCCAATAAATTGGTGAACAAGGGACAGTGTCTTGTTTTTATTTCTCTATTTTTACATTTTTTTATGTTATTATTCATTGGACTACGTTGGAATCACTATACTATGCCAGACCTATATTTGTGTGTTTTTATCTTTTTACTTATTGGGTTAGTAATAGGGGTGTCTGATGCCTCTCCATTACTAATATCAGGGTTTGATGTCAGCTGTCATTATATGGCGCCCTGGCCTAGCCAGGTCGTCACTGATAACATACAAACACCCCACCCCATTAGACAGGGACACCAGCCAAACACAAAATCCTTGTTGCCTCCCTCCAGGGTCTGATGTTCACACCAGGTGGGGCGGAGCCAAGCGGTTGGCCCCACCCACTGAGGAGTTCACAGGCCTGGAGGCGGGAAAAGTGACAGTTTAGTGTTGGAGTTTGAGGAGTGAGGAGTAAGCACTTGGGTGTCTGGGTTTGTGGCCCAGGCACTGACTGCAAGGTTGGCAGACGGTGGTGGCCGTCTGCAGGAGTGGTGGAGCAATGCGGAACCGTAGGACCGGGGACGCCGACGGCCCGCCGGTACCGACCGGGGAGCGAAGTGAAGCCAGCACACACAGGCAGGGCCATCGGACCCCGACCAGGCTTGGAGCCGCCGACAATAGTCAGATCCGAATGTGACTGGAACCCCAGGGGTTTCACAACAGCAAAAGTCCCGATTGAAGGCAACAGCCCACACCGTGAGGGTATACAGCTACCGCCTAAGGCTAGAGACCCAAGGGCCAGCGTCTGCGGGCAAACGGGCTCCTCCGGTACCCATACACCGGGGAGCGGACTACCATTGGGAATCCATAGTAGTCAGAAAGAGAACATCAAGGTGCAGGGAAAGACAGCTGCCATCACCTGTCTGGGGAGAAGCACTGCAGCCAGCTGCGGGACCCGTCCATCCAGGCTTTTGGTTTACCGAGGACTTTGTACCTTTCTTGCTGAGTGAGTATACCCGTGCCATCCGGCACCGCGCCGCGCTGTCCCTGCAACCCTGCATCTCACCGACCCTGCCTCCCCGTCACAACATCACCGGGCCCCGGGACCACCGACCCCTACCCACGGAGGGGGAAAACAACATCCCAGCTGCTCCTTACCATCGCTCCCGGGATCCCCGTCATCAGCAGCGGTGGTGCCTATCTTCATCACGACCCGTGGGTGGCGTCACGGACTAAATCCCCCAAACCAACC
This sequence comes from Anomaloglossus baeobatrachus, assembly GCF_048569485.1. Classification (NCBI taxonomy): domain Eukaryota; kingdom Metazoa; phylum Chordata; class Amphibia; order Anura; family Aromobatidae; genus Anomaloglossus; species Anomaloglossus baeobatrachus. The sequence continues at coordinate 179,267,780 of NC_134361.1, forward strand.
ACCCCTTTCACTCACGGGCGAGGAGCGCCGCTCGAGTCCCCGGATCCGGCCCAACGCTCGAACCACCGAGCAGCCATCGCAGCAGCGCCGGACCCGAGCGTTAGCGAGAGCGCAGCAGCGACGGCGTCCTCCCCGCCCGCGACAAGTTGGCATCACGAACAGGATTGAACCCATCTACTTACCAGTATAAGTGTGCCTTGTGATCTCCACCGGCGGTGTCCGGCCGAAAATTTTGAAGCGCTGCCATCTTGGCGCGAAAATCTCCCGCTTGAGTGTCTTCTCCAAGCATGGAAGGCGCGAAAGCGAAGCCCCGCCCCCAACAAACTGAAGTGCTGAAGAGTACCAAGGGGGGACGGGTGAAGAATTGCGCCATGTAAATGGCGCTGCAGAGTGCAGGGACGCCAGGACTCTGCTGAAACACGTTCCTGGACGCCAACGTGGAAGGATGTGTCGGAGGATCCGGGCCCTGGCTGATTTCCTGATGGAGCGGTGGATAGTCGAAGTGGAGGAACTGGCTGCGGCTGTACGAGCACGCGAAGTGGAAGCAACCGTGGAGGAGCGGGTAAGTGACCCACGCCCCTATGTCCCCCAGGGACCGGCCTCTGCGGCTGAGGGACCCGGTCTTCCCCTGCCCTCTATATCGCCTCCCCCGCCGCCCGTACCGGTTGCCGCTGCTCCCCTGCTCGGTCCGCTGCCACCAACACCGGCAGCGGAGTCCGTTCTACCATCCTGCAAGGACCTGCCTGCAGAAGACGCAAGCAGTCAGCCCGTCATCGCTCCGACACCCGTACCAGCCCCACGTCGCGCCTGCGTCCAGAAAGTACCTCATCCCGACTTGGATGCACCAGCGATCCCAGAGGAAGCCGCGCTCCAGATGAGAACGGCCCCGGCAGTCCGCCCGGCCAAGATGAAGGTGGCCGTCGACCGGAAGCCAGCCCAGCAGGTAAAGCTGGCCGCCCCCAGAATCCAGGCCTCGGCTGAGGCGTCGCGGGGTTGCCGCTGCAAGGCAGCCGAGCAGGCCACGACACAGCGGGGTTCCCCAGTGCAGAAGGTGCCGGTCGTAGCCGACACGGAAGAGCTCCGGCTGGGCCCGACCCCCGCACAGAGCGAGACGGAGCGGCAGCAGCGCCAGCTGGGCCGGGAGATCGCTGCCCGAAAAAGGTGTAAAGCGGATGTGCATGCCCGCATGTATGTGGAGAAAGATCACCTGCAGCGAGCTACCATCGGTGTCCAGAGCAGTGCACCATGTGAAGGTGGCACTGGAGCTCCATGGTTGAGAATGGACTGTTGAGTAAGGCAGCGGTCCACCGTTGCAACCAAGTTGTCCCCGTTGGGACCCTCAGCAGTGTGAGCGAATGAGAATCAAAAATCAACCGAAGATCATCTGATTGTCTATATGATTATTCCGGCCGTTGCCGGCAAGTTGTCCCCGGGAGGACTCTGTGTGTTTCACCACCCACATGAGGAACTACTCATGAACATGGCCGAGTACTGGCAGGCCACCCACGAACTAGTGGGCATGTAAATAAGTTGAAGGGTGATATTCTGTTGGAGCCGCCTCCAGAGAGGCAGATTGGAGGAAGGGCCCGCAGCAGAGCAGGCTGGGGCCCTGCCACCACCAGGACCGTTGGCCATCCTCCGGGGGTCAGGGGTCCCCCAAGGACGTGGGGTCCCCTGAAGTGACAGCCGGGTGCGAGTAACCGTACCCATTCCCGCTCGGGCAGCCTGAACCTGGACTGGGGTCAAGGGGTGCTGCCCACTTCTTAGGGGCAGCATCAGGGCTAGGTTGCTTGGGTGGGAGAGCGGAAGACATTCGTCCGGCCGTCAGTATTAAAAATGTTTTATATATGTGCAACGTTTCAAGTGTTCTTACAAGAAGTGCTTATATGTTTGAAATGTTTCCATGTTATTTATATATTTTTACAGTTGAAAAATAAAACCGGTGATGGACGGGCAGCCTGCGGATGGTCTGCATTTCACTAAGGGGGAATGTGGCGCCCTGGCCTAGCCAGGTCGTCACAGATAACATACAAACACCCCACCCCATTAGACAGGGACACCAGCCAAACACAAAATCCTTGTTGCCTCCCTCCAGGGTCTGATGTCCACACCAGGTGGAGCGGAGCCAAGCGGTTGGCCCCACCCACCGAGGAGTTCACAGGCCTGGAGGCAGGAAAAATGACAGTTTAGTGTTGGAATTTGAGGAGTGAGGAGTAAGCACTTGGGTGTCTGGGTTTGTGGCCCAGGCACTGACAGCAAGGTTGGCAGACGGTGGTGGCCGTCTGCAGGAGTGGTGGAGCAACGCGGAACCGTAGGACCGGGGACGGGCGATGGCCCGCCGGTACCGACCGGGGAGCGAAGTAAAGCCAGCACACACAGGCAGGGCCATTGGACCCCGACCAGGCTTGGAGCCGCCGACAATAGTCAGATCCGAATGTGACTGGAACCCCAGGGGTTTCACAACAGCAAAAGTCCCGATTGAAGGCAACAGCCCACACCGTAAGGGTATACAGCTACCGCCTAAGGCTAGAGACCCAAGGGCCAGCGTCTGCGGGCAAACGGGCTCCTCCAGTACCCATACACCGGGGAGCGGACTACCGTTGGGAATCCATAGTAGTCAGAAAGAGAACATCAAGGTGCAGGGAAAGACAGCCGCCATCACCTGTCCGGGGAGAAGCACTGCAGCCGGCTGCGGGACCCGTCCATCCAGCCGTTTGGTTTACCAAGGACTTTGTACCTTTCTTGCTGAGTGAGTACACCCGTGCCATCTGGCACCGCGCCGCGCTGTCCCTGCAACCCTGCACCTCACCGACCCTGCCTCCCCGTCACAACATCACCGGGCCCCGGGACCACCGACCCCTACCCACGGAGGGGGAAAACAACATCCCAGCTGCTCCTTACCATCGCTCCACGACCCGTGGGTGGCGTCACGGACTAAATCCCGCAAACCAACCACCCCTTTCACTCACGGGCGAGGAGCGCCGCTCGAATCCCCGGATCCGGCCCACCACTCGAGCCACCGAGCAGCCATCGCAGCAGCGCTGGACCCGAGCGTTAGCGAGAGCGCAGCAGCGACAGCGTCCTCCCCGCCTGCGACAATTACACAGCTGAAATCAACCCCAACTACCATAACCTTGATTGCTACCAAGCCAGGGCAATCGGAAAGAGCTGAGGTGAAGCACCAGAACTGGAGAATCTAAGGTGATGCGCCACTTCTGGGGTTACTGCTGTGAAGATGTAATTTACCCTCTCACTGTATATGCTGTGATACTATGTCATGATATGTATATTTCCCTGGTTGTATTAGTTGTAATTCATGTATTTTCTTGGGGGAGCTACTGGTCTCAATATGTCTCTCTCATACAATTGTAGTCTTGGCATCTAATGTGATTATGTAAATAGCCTGTCCTCTTCTATCCAGAGTTGTGTATCCAGTCTGTAATTGCATTGGCCAGTGAAGGAATAGTCATTGTGCTGCACAGCAGGGGATCCCTTCATCTACTGTGGCTGGCAGACATATCGGAGCCCTGTGATGGACCAAGCCATTGATGATAGGATGTGTGACCCCTACCCCCTGAACAAACATGGTGGGCTGGTCAAGGAGCACAGACAATGCATTTCCCTTTTTGTAACTTCAGAGTGAGCTGGAACTAAGAGAGGAAGGAGCTCCAGCCTGGGTGGCTGTGGACACGGACGGAGCTAGGCCTGTGTGGCGGCCCGTGGGATTGTGTGGAACTCTTTGGACTACTGTAAGGACGATTGCTTTGTTATCCGGTCCGAGGATTGTCGGGAAGGGCCCCCGAATCTGTTTTACGTGGACTTATCGTGTGCTGTTCCAGTGTTCTTGTGAATAAACCTGTTGGATCGTCCCTCGGCCTCGTCCATCCTTTGCTCTGTTGTACACTCCCGTCACAAACTGGTTGGCAGCGCTGGGATCAGAGCAGAAGGAATGGAGGACAATGGCTCAACATCAGGAACCAGCACTGCAGAGTACAAGACCTGGACTTTGGGGAGCCTGCAATCAAAGGCCCGTGAAGTAGGAGTTCGTTTCAAAGGACTCTCCAAGGAGCAGCTGATTGAGGCGCTAGAAGGAGTCTGTTCGCAAAATGACGTGGAGGAAGGATCCTCACAGCAAACGGAAGAAAGACGGCAGCCGGAGGTGAATACCCAAAAAAGTCAATGGGTTGTGTGGTACAAGGAGGAGATGGCACTGCTTGGAGATGAGGCCACCATAGAAGATAAGAGGGAGGCCATGCGTGGAGCTAAAGAGAAGGAGCGCAGGATGGAGGAGATGGCACTGCTGGATAAGGAGCTCGCTGTGGAAGCCGCGAGAGGTTCCAGACAGACTGTAACCCCAGCACCCATCATGAGGGAACTTCCCAGGGTGTCCCGCAAAGACTTTAAGCCGTTTAATGAGGCTGCAGGCGACATTGAGGGCTTCTTCCAGGACTTTGAGCATCAGTGTCGATTAATGGAAGTCCTGGACAGGGAGCGTGTCCGGCATCTGGTTGGGCTCCTAGAGGGGGGAACTGCTGAAGCCTATAGAGCTATGGACCCTCGGTGGAACTGTGAGTATGCGGATATTAAACAGACTATTCTAGAACATTATGCTGTGACCCCAGACACTTACAGGACTCAGTTCCGTGCTTTAGCCTGTGATGGGGAAGTGTCTTTTAAGATATATGCTCATAGACTCAAACAAATATGTAATCGCTGGCTGGAGGCAGAGGAGGCCTTATCTTGGGAGACCTTCCTGCAGGTCATCCTAAAAGAACAATTCTTTGCCCAGTGCCCCGCTGAGATCCGGGAATGGGTGCGTGAGAGAAAACCAGCGACAGTGGAGGAAGCTGCTGCTCTCGCTGATGAGGCTCTCACCATCAAGCCTCAGTGGAGGGTTCTGTTGGAGGATGGAGAGACGCCTAACAGCTCCACAACACCGGATGCCCCCAGTTATTCTGTCCCCATTGTTCCCCGTTCCTCTAAGCCACCACATGTTGATACCCGTGTTAATGTGCCTCCAGTTGCTTCTACTGCACTTTCTGGAATACGCCGGGGAGAGGAAGTAACAGAGCGCAGGTGTTATGTTTGTAGGCATCCCGGGCATTTGCAGGCCTCAAGCCCAGCCAGGCCATGGAGGAATCATCCTCAAACCCCTACAGCACCTTCAGGTGGGAGCCGGCCTCCAAGTTCCCCTACCCCTTACCCAAGAGGACGCCTTGGATGGAGGGAGACCCAGCTCAGATGCTATCAATGTGGACAGCCAGGGCATCAGCAAGTCTCCTGCCCAGCTGTTCAAATGAGGACTGATCCTGCACCCAATCGGATTGTTAATTATTTACAGCCCAGTGCCATGGAGGAAGATGTGGCACCGTTATGTGAGGACTGGCCTAGTGACTCAGCCCCCCATGTTGCACCACCAGGAGTTTACGGGGTGCGACCCGCAGTTATGACGACTTCTGCTCATCGAGGTAAGCACTTGCAGGAGGTTGTGCTGGATGGACAGAGACTTGTTGGATTTTGTGACTCGGGTGCTTTCCTCACACTGGCTGATCCCCGAGTGGTTCGGCCTGAGGCAATCCATAGAGGACCTGGGATTGTTATTGAACTGGCTGGTGGACAATGGAGGACTATTCCCACAGCCACTGTGGATCTGAACTTTGGTTTTGGGGTCAGGCGATGTGTGGTTGGGGTGATGGGTGGTCTGCCTGCAGCTGTTCTCCTGGGCAATGATGTGAGAGAGCTACGATGCCAATTCGTGGCTGCATGAAGCCACATGTAAGTAACGCTCTGCCTGTGTGTACTTAACCAGTGACCTGTAGAGGTCCCTAGTACGTACACAAGTTGGGAGGGGGAGGGATTGTGAAGATGTAATTTACCCTCTCACTGTATATGCTGTGATACTATGTCATGATATGTATATTTCCCTGGTTGTATTAGTTGTAATTCATGTATTTTCTTGGGGGAGCTACTGGTCTCAATGTGTCTCTCTCATACAATTGTAGTCTTGGCATCTAATGTGATTATGTACATAGCCTGTCCTCTTCTATCCAGAGTTGTGTATCCAGTCTGTAATTGCATTGGCCAGTGAAGGAATAGTCATTGTGCTGCACAGCAGGGGATCCCTTCATCTACTGTGGCTGGCAGACATATCGGAGCCCTGTGATGGACCAAGCCATTGATGATAGGATGTGTGACCCCTACCCCCTGAACAAACATGGTGGGCTGGTCAAGGAGCACAGACAATGCATTTCCCTTTTTGTAACTTCAGAGTGAGCTGGAACTAAGAGAGGAAGGAGCTCCAGCCTGGGTGGCTGTGGACACGGACGGAGCTAGGCCTGTGTGGCGGCCCGTGGGATTGTGTGGAACTCTTTGGACTACTGTAAGGACGATTGCTTTGTTATCCGGTCCGAGGATTGTCGGGAAGGGCCCCCGAATCTGTTTTACGTGGACTTATCGTGTGCTGTTCCAGTGTTCTTGTGAATAAACCTGTTGGATCGTCCCTCGGCCTCGTCCATCCTTTGCTCTGTTGTACACTCCCGTCACAACTGCCTGCTGGTATTTTTAAACTTTGAAGTGCCCAATAACCATGGACCTTCCCAGCCTGATATTAGCAGTCCACAGCTGTCTGCTTTACCTTGGCTGGTTATCAAAAAAGGGGCACATGTAGTGTTTTTCATTCATTTATTTATTTCTTTATTTAATCATAAAAAGCTGTCCAACAAGTTCCACAGTGTGTAGTTTTATTATATGTCGGTGTCGGGGAGTTGTGTAACTCAAAGCAAAGAATTATCTGAGGATCTAAAAAAATGTTGCTTTACATAAAGATGACCTAGGCTATAAGAAGATTTCCAACACCCTGAAACTGAGCTGCAGCACAGTAGCCAAGACCATACAGCGGTTTAACAAGACAGGTTCCACTCAGAACAGGCCTCGCTATGGTCAACCATAGAAGCTGTGTTCATGTGTTCAGAGTTATATCCCGAGGTTGAGTTTTCAAAATAGATGTATAAGTGCTGCCAGCATTGCTGCAGAGGATACAGGGTCAGCCTGTCAGTGCCCAGACCATACACCACACACTGCATCACATTGGTCTGCATGGCTGTTGTCCCAGCAGGAAACCTCTTCTAAAGATGATGCACAAGAAAGCCCGCAAAAAGTTTGCTGAAGACAAGCAGACTAAGGACATGGATTACTTGACCCACGTCCTGTGGTTGATGAGACCAAGATAAACTTGTTGGTTTAAATGATGTCAAACAAGTGTGGTGGCAACAAAGAGAAAAGTGTCCTGACTACAGTCAAACATGGTGGTGGGGTGTCATGGTTTGGGACTGTATAATTGCTGCCGGCTTTGGGAAGCTGCAATTCACTGAGGGAACCATGAATGCCAACATGCACTGTGACATATTGAAAAGAGCAGGATCCTCTTCCTTCGTATTCCAACATGATAATGACCCTAAACACAACTCCAAGATGCTGGGCTTGAAAAGCATGGTTCCAGACCTAAACCCTATTGAGCATCGGTGGGGTGTCCTCAAATGGAAGGTGGAAAAACACAAAGTCTCTAACATCCACCAGCTCCAAGATGCCGTCTGTAACACCTGCCTGGATCAACAGACTCAGGTAGGATGTAATGGACAGACTAGAGGGAAGCCCCTCACCAAGCAGGACCCCAGAACCCTGAAACCCTTTAACCCCTATACAGGGATTTGGAATTACACAGGGCCCTGGAGATCTCTACCCGTGGAAGGCTGCAGTCCGATGAGAGTAGTCGTCAGGCAGGGTCAAACCAGGAACAGCAGAACAGGGACAGAATCGGCAGGCAAAGGCGTAAACAGAAAACGTAGCAGTGGTCAGATCCGGGTCGGGCAGCAAGGTACAAAACAGCAGGCAGAAGGGTAGTCAACAACAAGCAAGTCAGCACACAGGAATCACAAAACAAACAGCACATGAGCCAGAATCAGAACTATCTCTGGCAGAGGTCAGCAGACAGGAGGGGGAATAAGAAGGGTGTGGTGTCTTCCCATTAGCTGTAGCTGAATGATGGTACTTCAGCTGGGAGACACCCGCCACCTACAGTCAGCCAGTGGTACTGCAGATCCCAAGATAACCCAGCCCAGTGGATGATCGGCGCCTGCGCCCACCGATGCTGCTGGCATCGACTCCTCTCCCATCACCAGCACCATCCATGGCAGGAACACGGCGTCGCCTGGCGATCGGAGCAGAAGTCGCTGGAGCAGACTCCGGCGGTGACGTAACAGTACCCCCCCCCCCCTCCACGAGGAGCCTCCGGACCCTCAAAACCTGGCTTCCCAGGAAATTGGAGGTGAAACCGCCGGACCAGACCCTTAGCATGAATATCGCTTGCAGAGACCCATGACCTCTCCTCAGGGCCGTAACCCTTCCAATGCACCAAATACTGTACCGCCCCTCTGACAATACGGGAATCAAGTATTCTCTGTACCTCATACTCCAAGATACCTTCAACCAAAACAGGAGGAGGGGGGGTCACTGGCTGGGTGAATGGGGACACGATATAACTTGAGGAGGGACTTATGGAACACATTCGATATCTTAAAGGACGGGGGGAGTTGGAGACGGAAAACTGTGGGATTAATGACCTCGATTATCTCGTAAGGTCCAATAAATCTCGGACCCAGCTTAGCAGAAGGGACATTGAGTTTGATATTCCGTGTGGATAACCATACCTTGTCCCCAACTCCAAGGCTAGGGCCCTTGGAACGTCTCTTATTAGCAGAGGAGGCTTGACCAACCTTTGCCTTCTTCAAGTTCTCTTTCACCTCAGACCAGATAGCCTTCAGTTTGTCCACAGTTGTTTCAGCCTCAGGAGTATCCACCACAGCGGAAGAAAAAAACCCAAAACGGGGATGCAACCCTAAATTGCAGAAAAAGGGGGTAGTCTTGATGGATTCCTGATACTGATTATTGATTGCAAACTCAGCTAGCGGCATATATTCCACCCAGTCAGACTGATGGTCAGACACATAACACCGGAGATATTGTTCAAGGGTTTGATTGGAACATTCGGTCTGACCATTGGTCTCTGGGTGGTAGGCAGAAGAAAAAGATAGCTCTATATTGATCTTCTTACAAAATGCCCTCCAGAATTTCGAGACGAACTGTGTTCCTCGGTCAGAAACAATATTTTCCGGAACCCCGTGTAACTGCGCAATATGCCTAATAAACAACTTGCTAAGAGTTTCAGAATTGGGTAATCCGGACAGAGGAACAAAATAACACTGTTTCCTGAATCTATCCACTACTACCCAGATACAGGTCTTCCCTTCTGAGGGTGAAAGGTCAGTGATGAAGTCCATGGAGAGATGTGTCCAAGGGCTTACTGGGGTAGGTAGGGACTGGAGAAATCTGGCAGGGTGGGTACGAGGTGCCTTAGCTCGAGCACAAGTTTCACAAGCCAGAACATATTCCTTACAATCTTTCGCTACGGTTGGCCACCAAAAATGCCTGGTTATTAATCGGAGGGTATTGCCTATATCAGGGTGGCCTGCAAGCACAGAATTGTGGGATTCCTGTAGTACCCGTAAGCGAAGTGAGGGGGCGACAAACAGTTTATGGACAGGAGTGGTTTCAGGAGCTTGGTCTTGGGTATTATGGACCTCTTCTATCAAATCTAAGGAAACAGATGACATAATAATGCCTTTCGCTAAAATATGCACTGGTTCAGAGTCTTCAGACTGAGAGGGACAGAAGCTACGGGAAAGTGCATCAGCTTTGCTGTTCCTGGTACCGGGCCGAAATGTTACTACAAAATAAAATCTGGAGAAGAACAATGCCCACCTAGCTTGCCTAGGATTGAGTCTCTTAGCAGATTCCAGATAAGTGAGGTTCTTATGGTCTGTGATGACTGTGACCTTATGTTTGCCGCCTTCGAGGAAGTGGCACCATTCCTCGAAGGCCCATTTAATTGCCAACAGCTCACGATTACCAATGTCATAATTTCTCTCTGTGGGAGAAAACGTGCGGGAAAAGAAGGCACAAGGACGAAGCTGAGTGAGAGACGGAGTACCTTGTGATAGCACCGCTCCCACTCCAACCTCGGATGCATCAACTTCCACAATAAACGGACGCATAAGGTCAGGCTGAACCAGAATCGGGTCTGAGGAGAAACATTCTTTTAATTTTGAGAAGGCATGGATCGCCTCTGGCTTCCAATTAACCACATAAGCCCCCTTTTTAGTCAAATCAGTGAGGGGTTTGGAAATTTTGGAAAAATCTCTAATAAATTTGCGGCAATAATTAGCAAACCCAAGGAAACGCTGCAAGGCTTTCAGAGACTTGGGTTGTACCCACTCCTTAATTGGTTGAAGCTTAGAGGGATCCATGCGGAAGCCTTCTGCGGACAATATATAACCCAGGACATCACCGTATTTTTCGGACTATAAGACGCACCTGACCATAAGACGCACCCTGGTTTTAGAGGAGGAAAATAGGAAAATAAAATTTTAACCAAAAAATATGGTCATGACACACTGTTATGGGGCGAGGATCTGCTGCTGACACTGTTATGGGGGTAATGTCCCCAAATTCTCTACTAAGGTACCCCATTCTGATAAGAATCCTCCTGCCTTGTATATGATCCTGCTCATATACCCCCCATCCTGCTAATAATATACCCCCATCCATCCTGCTAATAATATACCTTCCATCCATCCTGCTCATGATATACCCCCATCCATCCTGCTCATGATATACCCCCATCCATCCTGCTCATGATATGCCCCCATCCATCCTGCTCATGATATACCCCCATCCATCCTGCTCATGATATGCCCCCATCCATCCTGCTCATGAAATGCCCCCATCCATCCTGCTCATGAAATGCCCCCATCCATCCTGCTCATGAAATGCCCCCATCCATCCTGCTCATGAAATGCCCCCATCCATCCTGCTCATGAAATGCCCCCATCCATCCTGCTCATGATATGCCCCCATCCATCCTGCTCATGATATGCCCCCATCCATCCTGCTCATGAAATGCCCCCATCCATCCTGCTCATGATATGCCCCCATCCATCCTGCTCATGAAATACCCCCATCCATCCTGCTCATGATATACCCCCATCCTGGTAAATGGCGTGTATCCTGTGGCACAGGAAAAAAAAAATAAACGTTTATACTTACCTTTCCTCACTCCCTGAAGCACCGATCTCTGTCTCAGCTGCAGCGCCGCTGTGTGGAGCCGTCACCGTTGTCTGCAGCATCGCGTCTTCCTATCTGTGCCGGCGGTAAGCTGATCGATTCTGGTGGATACTAGCGGCGCGCACAGCGATGACGTTATCGCGGTGCGCGCCGCTAGTGTCCAGATCAGCTGACCGTCGGCACAGACAGGAAGACGCGATGCTGCAGGGGGGAGGCTCCACACACGGTGACGGGTGAGTACACTGATTCACTGCACCCCGCGCTGATAATGATGCACGGGGGGCAGTGAATACAGCCGCACATGATCACTCCAGGCTGTAGTTGCCAGGGGTGATCACGGCCGGCTGCTAATTATGCACGCACTCCCCCCCGCCCATCACCCCGCCCACCTGTCAGCGCCGGTTTCGCTGAGAGATGATGGGCGGGAGGATGGGCGTGCATATGTAATGAGCGGGCCCACGTGGTCACGGCAGGCTGCTGCAGGCTGCTACAGCCTGCTGGTGCCGCCGATGACCCGCTCCACCGCGGCACCCTCATTCCCCGCACCCGCAACCTTATAGTCAGACCATAAGACGCACCCCCCACTTTCCCCCAACATTTGGGGGGAAAAAAGTGCGTCTTATGGTCCGAAAAATACGGAAACCTCTGCCTCAAAAAAAATGCATTTCTCATATTTAGAAAATAGGGAGTTCTCCCTGAGTCTCTGGAGTACAGTGTGGACATGTTGGACATGTGACGTAGCATCAGGAGAATAACTCAGGATGTCATCCAGATAGACCACCACATATTGACCACAAATATCTCTGAAAATGTCATTTACAAAGTTCTGAAACACCGCCGGCGCATTACTCAATCCAAAAGGCCTTACCAGATACTCATAGTGTCCCTCTGGAGTATTAAATGCGGTTTTCCACTCATCCCCTTCTCTGATGCGGATTAGGTTATATGCTCCCCTGAGATCCAGCTTGGTGAACCACTGGGCTCCTATGAGCTGGTTAAACAGATTGGGGATAAGTGGCAGAGGGTACTGATTCTTTACAGTAATAGCATTCAGTTCACGGTAGTCAATACAAGGTCTGAGGCCACCATCTTTCTTATCAACAAAAAAGAATCCAGCGCCGACTGGTGACCTGGATGGTCTGATGAACCGTCTCTGCAGACTGTCTGCTATATAATCTTTCATTGCCTGACGCTCCGGACCGGAAAGATTATACATTTTACCCTTGGGGAATCGGGAATTGGGGACCAAATCTATGGGGCAGTCATAATCTCTGTGCGGAGGTAATTTTTCAGATACAGAAAACACGTCAGCAAAATCCCTGAATGCATGAGGTATGAAGATAGGTTCAGCTCTGGTCAGGTTAACAGATAACGACATACACGTCTCCTGACACTCAGGGCTCCATCGCACAATCTCACCCTGATGCCAGTCTATGACGGGGTTATGTTGCGTAGCCATGGCGTGCCCAAAACCACTGCTGACATCAGATTCTCAAGAACAAAAAATGATATGGATTCTACATGCAGAGCCCCCACAAGCATGGAGATAGCAGAGATTCTAATAGGTGCATTTAACCTTAGCAAAGTCAAACCCAGCTCTTTTGCTACAATAGTGTCTATAAAATTAGCAGCAGATCCACAATCAATAAAGGCCTGCAGCCGCACAGATTTACCCTGGTGAAACAATGAGACAGGTACCGTTAACCTCATAGGGTCTGCAGGAAGTACCTGGGCACCTGAGCGGGTATCCTGGGGCCCGCTGAGGTGCTGCTGCTGCCTTGGAAACGATTGCCTCAGAGATCCAGGCCCTCCACGATCGGCTCCATAATGTGATCTGTTCCCTTGCAGTCGACGGGACTCTGGACATGCGGAGGTCGATGCTGTAGGGGCTTGAACCTGAGAAGACCTAAGATCCTGCACTTGCTGTGTAAGTCCATGTACCAGGCCAGAAAGGGTGTGCACCTGATTCAGCACAGCATGGAGAGAATCCATTTTTTTTTTGTTTAGTGGGCCAGAGATAATGTAACACCTGCCTGGATCAACAGACTCAGGTAGGATGTAATGGACAGACTAGAGGGAAGCCCCTCTAGTCTATCCCAAGATAACCCAGCCCAGTGGATGATCGGCGCTTGCGCCCACCGGTGCTGCTGGCATCGACTCCTCTCCCATCACCAGCACCATCCACGGCAGGAACACGGCGTCGCCTGGCGATCGGAGCAGAAGTCGCTAGAGCAGACTCCGGCGGTGACGTAACACCGTCTTGGAGAATGGAAGAGGATCCAGTGGCTCCTATGCAGCTCTAGTGAACTCAATGCCCAAGAGAGTTAAAGTAGTGCTTGAAAGTATTGGTGGACACACAAAATATTCACACTTTGGACCAAATTTGGACATTTTCACTTAGTGGTGTAATCACTTTTGTTGCCAGTGGTTTAGACATTAATGGCTGTGTGCTGAGTTATATAGAGCGCACCAAAATTACACTGTTATACGAGCTGCACACTGACACTGTACATTGTATCACAGGGTTAGATCCGCCGTGTTGTCCCGTGAAAAGATATAATAAAATATTTACAAAAATGTGATAGGTGTACTCACTTTTGTGAAATAAATATTGTCTATACAGTGAGGAAAATAAGTATTTGATACACTGCTGATGTTGCAAGTTTTCACACCTACAAAGAATTGAGGAGTTTGTAAGTTCTATTGTAGGTACGCTTTTAGGGGGGCTTTACACGTTGTGATATCGCTTCCGAAATATCGTCTTGGTCACGTAGTTAGTGACGCACATCCAACGCCGGTAACGACATTGCAACGTGTAAATCCTAGATGCGCCGATAAACAATCGCAAAAGCGTCGAAAATCAGTGATTTGTGTAGCGTCGGTCATTTCCATAATGTCGGGTCGACCGCAGGTACAATATTGTTTGTCGTTCCTGCAGCACCACACATCGCTGTGTGTAAACCCGCAGGAGCGACAAACATCTCCTTACCTGCGTCCCAACGGCAGTGCGGAAGGGAGAAGGTGAGCGGGATGTTATGTGCTGCTCATCTCCGTCCCTCCTCTTCTATTGGCCGGCCGATTAGTGACGTCGCAGTGACGTCGCGGTGACGCCAAACGCACCTCTCCTTTGAAGGAGGGATTCGGCGGTCACAGCGACGTCGCCGAGCAGGTATGTGCGTGTGAAGCTGCCGTAGCTAAAATGTTCGCTACAGCAGCAATCACCACATATCGCATGTGCGACGGGGGCGGATACTATCGCGCTGAACATTGCTAGCCGATGCTACCGATGACACAACGTGTAAAGTACCCCTAACTGTCACAGACAGAATCCCTCCAAAAATCCAGAAAATCACATTGAATGATTTTTAAATAATTAATTAGCATTTTATTGCATGAAATAAATATTTGATACAGTAGGAAAACAGAATTTAATATTTGGTAGAAACCTTTGTTTGCAATTACAGAGCTCAGATGTTTCAGAGGAGATCTCATTTATATGTATAAATACATGTGTGGTCAATATAAAGGACTGGCACATAACTTATTTCTTCCGAAAACAATACTAAGGACCAGGGGGCACTCACTGCGAGTGGAAGAAAAGCGATTCCGACACCTAAATAGGAAAGGGTTCTTTACAGTTAGAGCAGTCAGACTGTGGAATGCCCTACCACAAGAGGTAGTAATGGCAGATACTATAACAGCTTTTAAAAAAGGGCTGGATGATTTCCTCAGTACACAAAACATTGTTGGTTATAAATGACTTAGTGACTAAATGTAGAACTGGTGGAGGAAGGTTGAACTAGATGGACCTAGGTCTTTTTTCAACCTAAGTAACTATGTAACTATATGTAACTATGTTTCCGGTAGTTCATGATCAAGTTTGCACACCACGGATTGCAGATCTTCTCCAGATCTTTCAGGTTTTGGGGCTGTCACTGAGCAACACTGAGTTTCAGCTCCCTCCAAAGATTTTCTATTGGATTTGAGGTCTGAAGACTGGCTCAGCCACTCCAGGACCTTGAAATGCTTCTTATGGAGCCTCTCCTTGGTTGCCCTGCCTATGTGTTTCGGTTAATTGTCAAGCTAGAAGACCCAGCCATGGTCCATCTTCAATGCTCTTACTGAGGGGTGGAAGTTGTTGGCCAAAATCCCACAATACATGACATATCCATCCATCTTTCAATACTGTGCAGTCGCCCTGTCATCTTTGCAGAAAAGCACCCCCAAAGTATGATGTTTCCACCCCATGCTTGATGGTCGGGACTGTGTTGTTGGGGTTGTACTCATCCTTCTTCTTCCTCCAAACATGGCGAGTTGATACTAAAAAGTTCTATTTTGGCCTAATCTGACCTCATGACCTTCTACAATGCCTTCCGTGGATTATCCAGATGGTCATTGTCAAACTTCAAACGGGCCTGGACATGTGCTGGCAGGAGTCGATGGACCTTGTGTGCCCCGCAGAATTTTAATCCATGGCGGCATAGTGTATTACTAACTGTATTCTTTGAGACTGTGGTTGGTGCTCTGTGCAAGACATAGGCCAGGTCCTATCATGTAGTTCTGGGCTGATTCCTGACCTTTCTGAGAATCATCCTTACCCCATGAGGTGAGATCTCGCATGGAGCACCAGAGCGAGTAAGATTGACAGTCATTTTGTGTTTCTTTCATTTTCTAATAATTGCTCCAATAGTTGTTGCCTTCTCACCAAGCTGCTTTCCTTTTGTCCTGTAGCTCATCCCAGCATTGTGCAGGTCTGCAGTTTTGTCCTTAGCTCTTTGGTCTTGGCCATGTACGAGACGTTAGAGTGTGATTGATTGAGCGTGTGGACAGGTGTCTAAGGCTATGTGCGCGCTAGAAATGTGAAGTTTCTCAAGAAAATGTCTTGAGAAACTTCTGCCAGTGAAAGATTTCCGGACCTGCGGAAAAAATCCGCACCAAATCCGCATGCGGTTTTGCCGCGGATTTGCCGCAGATTTGCCGTGGAATTACCGCGGATTTACCGCAGGTTTGTCTCTGCAATAAATAATAAAGATAATCGATAGACAGATAATGGATAGAGGGAAAGATGGATAGATGAATAGATGAATAGATAGATAGATAGAGGGATAGAGGGATAGATGGATAGATAGATAGAGGGATAGATGGATAGATAGATAGATAGATAGATAGAGGGATAGATAGATAGATAGATAGATGAGAAAAACCTATATAATGTTCCACCTCCCTGCATTTTCTAAGCTGGCACCCTTTAATGACTTTCATGTGGCACTAAAGGGTGCTTAGCCTTGTATTTAGCCATAAAATAAATAAATAATTAAAAAAAAACGACGTGAGGTCCCCCCATTTTTTGTAGCCAGCTAGGGTAAAGCAGACGGCTGCAGCCTGCAGACCACCGCTGGCAGCTTCACCTTGGCTGATAATCCAAAACAGTGGGCACCCCACGCTGTTATTTTAAATTATATAAATAATTTAAAACAAAAAACGTGCGGTGCCCCCATATTGGATCACCAGCCAAGGTAAAGCGGACAGCTGGGGTCTGATATTCTCAGACTAGGGAGGTCCACTGTTATTGGACACTCCCCAGCCTAAAAATAGCAGGCTGCAGCCGCCCCAGAAGTGGCGCATCCATTAGACGTGCCAATCCTGGCGCTTTGCCCCAGCTCATCCCGCGCCCTGGTGCGTTGGCAAACGGGGTAATATATGGGGTTGATGCCAGATGTGTAATGTCACCTGGCATCAAGCCCTGGGGTTGGTGAGGTCAGGCGTCTATCAGATACCCGACATCACCAGCCCAGTCAGTAATAATTAAAAAATAGACAACAAAAAAAGTTTTATTTGAAAAAACACTCCCCAAAACATTCCCTCTTTAACCAATTTATTGAAAAGAGCACAATCAATTCCACGTCCGGCGTAATCCAATAAGGGGGGGGCACGGCGATCCATACCATAGTCGCTGTCCCAGTCAATGAAGAACAGAATGTTCCCCATTGGCTGGGAGAGCAATGCAGTGACCTGAGCTAACATCAATAGGTCAGCTCAGGTCACTGCAGGGGATGACGAGCGCTGCCATCAGGAGCATAGATGAGATCATTACCTTCTGTGATCATCTCCTGTACTGCTGACGTCAGCGCTGTCACTGACTTCTATGCCCGCCGCGTTGTCAGAAGTATCGCGAGAGCCCGTGACGTCACCGCTAGTGACAGTCTCGGGCCGCTCGCGAGACGGGCATAGACAGCAGTGACCGCGGTGACGTCAGGAGGCAGGAGATCGTCACAGCAGGTAATGATCTCACCTCCTGACAGCAGCGATCGTCATCCCCGCGGCTCCCAGCACTGCAGGATGTCAGTGTCTGCCTGCGCTGCCGCGTGACAGGCTGCTGACACTGCGGGCAGACACTGACACTGCAGTGCAGGCAGCCGCGAGGCCGGAGCAGGACACAGACTGCACGGGCACCTGGAGGTCGCACGGAAGTGCTTCTGTGCGGCGTCCAGGGAGTGTGACGTGTGTTTACTCTGCTCCGCCTCCTCTTCCTGGCATAATGACATCGCTTCCTGCAAAACCGCAGGCAGCGATGAGCATTCCCGCAGGTAATTCGCGGCTATTCCGGTGGTATACCGCACATCATTGCTACCTGCGGAATACCCCCGGAATACCGCAGGTACCTGCGGAAATTAATGGACATGCACATTTTCTCAAGAAAGTTTCTCGAGAAAATTTTCTCAAGAAATTTTCTTGAGAAAAATCCGCACAGTGCGCACAACTATTTTTTTTCTCATTGAATTTCATGGGAAATGTCTGCACAAAGATTGCAGACATTTCTCAAGAAATTTCCGGGGCAAATCCGCGGGTAAATCCGCAGGTAAAAAGCTCTAGTGCGCAAATAGCCTTATACAGGTAATGAGATCATACAGCTGCAATTAATACTGGTAATAAGGGCACAGTGGGATGGCTTCAGAAAGTAAAAATAACAGGTTTGTGAGAGCCAGAATTCTTGCTGGTTGGTCAGTGATCAAATACTTATTTCATGCAATATAATTTAAATTAATTATTTACAAGTCATACAATGTGGCTTCCAAGATTTTGTATCCTGTCCATCACAATTGAAGATTACTACGATACTACTACGATAACAATTACACACCTCTCCATTCTTTGTAGGTGAAAAAACTTCCAATCTGCAGTGTAAAGTGTATCAGGCACTGTATATATATATATATATATATATATATATATATATACAGTGCCTACAAGTAGTATTCAACCCCCTGCAGATTTAGCAGGTTTACACATTCGGAATTAACTTGGCATTGTGACATTTGGACTGTAGATCAGCCTGGAAGTGTGAAATGCACTGCAGCAAAAAAGAATGTTATTTCTTTTTTTATTTTTTTTTAAAATTGTGATAAGTTTATTCAGAGGGTCATTTATTATTCAACCCCTCAAACCACAAGAATTCTGTTTGGTTCCCCTAAAGTATTAAGAAGTATTTCAGGCACAAAGAACAATGAGCTTCACATGTTTGAATTAATTATCTCTTTTTCCAGCCTTTTCTGACTAATTAAGACCCTCCCCAAACTTGTGAACAGCACTCATACTTGGTCAACATGGGAAAGACAAAGGAGCATTCCAAGGCCATCAGAGACAAGATCGTGGAGGGTCACAAGGCTGGCAAGGGGTACAAAACCATTTCCAAGGAGTTGGGCCTACCTGTCTCCACTGTTGGGAGCATCATCCGGAAGTGGAAGGCTTATGGAACTACTGTTAGCCTTCCACGGCCTGGACAGCCTTTGAAAGTTTCCACCCGTGCCGAGGCCAGGCTTGTCCGAAGAGTCAAGGCTAACCCAAGGACAACAAGGAAGGAGCTCCGGGAAGATCTCATGGCAGTGGGGACATTGGTTTCAGTCAATACCATAATTAACGTACTCCACCGCAATGGTCTCCGTTCCAGAGTAAGGTACCTTTACTTTCAAAGCGTCATGTCAAGGCTCGTCTACAGTTTGCTCATGATCACTTGGAGGACTCTGAGACAGACTGGTTCAAGGTTCTCTGGTCTGATGAGACCAAGATCGAGATCTTTGGTGCCAACCACACACGTGACGTTTGGAGACTGGATGGCACTGCATACGACCCCAAGAATACCATCCCTACAGTCAAGCATGGTCGTGGCAGCATCATGCTGTGGGGCTGTTTCTCAGCCAAGGTGCCTGGCCATCCATGGGAAGATGGATAGCACGGCCTACCTGGAGATTTTGGCCAAGAACCTCCGCTCCTCCATCAAGGATCTTAAGATGGGTCGTCATTTCATCTTCCAACAAGACAACGACCCAAAACACACAGCCAAGAAAACCAAGGCCTGGTTCAAAAGGGAAAAATCAAGGTGTTGCAGTGGCCTAGTCAGTCTCCTGACTTTAACCCAATTGAAAACTTGTGGAAGGAGCTCAAGATTAAAGTCCACATGAGACACCCAAAGAACCTAGATAACTTGGAGAAGATCCGCATGGAGGAGTGGGCCAAGATAACTCCAGAGACCTGTGCCGGCCTGATCAGGTCTTATAAAAGACGATTATTAGCTGTAATTGCAAACAAGGGTTATTCCCACAAAATATTAAACCTAGGGGTTGAATAATAATTGACCCACACTTTTATGTTGAAAATTTATTAAAATTTAACTGAGCAACATAACTTGTTGGTTTGTAAGATGTATGCATCTGTTAATAAATCCTGCTCTTGTTTGAAGTTTGCAGGCTCTAACTTATTTGCATCTTATCAAACCTGCTAAATCTGCAGGGGGTTGAATACTACTTGTAGGCACTGTATATATATATATATATATATATAAAAATATATATGTGTGAAAAAAAAAACAGTCGCACACTGCGAGACCACAAAAATACTCTACCTAATGAAAAAAAAGTTTTGGAGATATTTGGAATATTAGAATGGCCAGCGCCACTTCACGGCACCCTCCTTTGCTGGGTCCTACTCTAAACTGCATCTTTCTCTCCTTCTTAAAAACCTACACAAGATCAGCAGGTGACCACAAAAGGCTAATGAACATGGCGGGGGCTACAGTGCAAATCCAGCAAAACAGAGCATCACTCCCTGTTACATATAATATGTAATGAAATTATGTTTGTGTAATGCGGGAAGATGCAAAGAGTGTCTGGACGACGCCTGTTTCGCGCACAACATATTGGCAGTGATTGGGTATGAGGGATGAGAAAGAGAGGGACTGGACGACACCCCTAGGAGTGCTGCGAAGCGCGAAATGGCCATCGTCCAGACACTCTGCATCCTCCTGCATACCTGCTCGCTGCCAATATGTTTTGCGTGAAATGTCTGTCGTCCAGACACTCTCTGCATCCTCCCGCATAACTGCTCTCTGGCTATATATGTTTTGCGTGAAACGGCCGTCGTCCAGACAATCTCTGCATCCTCCCGCATACCTGCTCTCTGGCCATATATGTTTTGAGTGAAACGGCCGTCGTCCAGACACTCTCTGCATCCTCCTGCATAACTGCTCTCTGGCTATATATGTTTTGCGTGAAACGGCCGTCGTCCAGACACTTTCTGCATCCTCCCGCATACCTGCTCTCTGGCCATATATGTTTTGCGTGAAACGGCTGTCGTCCAGACACTCTGCATCTTCCCACATACCTGCTCACTGCCAATATGTTTTGCGTGAAACGGCTGTCGTCCAGACACTCTGCATCCTCCCACATACCTGCTCACTGCTAATATGTTTTGCGTCAAACGGCCGTCGTCCAGACACTCTTTGCATCCTCCGGCATACCTGCTCACTGCTAATATGTTTTGCGTGAAACTGCTGTCGTCCAGACACTCTTTGCATTCTCCCACATACCTGATCGCTACCAATATGTTTTGCGTGAAATGGCCATTGTCCAGACAGACTTTGCGTCCTTCTGTGTACCTGCTCGCTGCCAATATGTTTTGCGCAAAACAGCTGTCGTCCAGATGCCCTTTGCATCCTCCCGCATACATGCTCACTGCCAATATGTTTTGCGTGAAACGGCTGTCGTCCAGTCACTCTCTGTAACCTACCGCATACCTGCTCGCTGCCAATATGTTTCGCGTGAAACGGCCATCGGCCAGTCACTCTCTGCATCATCCCACATACTTTGTCACTGCCAATATGTTTTTATGAAGCACTAATATAAAAAAAATGTAATACTGCTGGTAAGTGCCCCCTTTTTGTTCTTTTTCTTGGAATATATATATATATATATATATATGTATGTGTATACATATATATTTGTGTGTTTGTATATATATATATATATATATATATATATATATGCAGTATATGTACATATATATGTAACAAAATTTAAACTGCCATAAGTAGGTAATTGTGGCTTGTGCCTTAGATGTGCACTTCAGTCGCTGATGTTTCTGTCCGACAGTTAACCCTGTGGCCAAGAGAGGGGGCTCCTGCCTCGGATATTCTGTCACACTTTGTCCTTGCCATCTGATCTCTATTCCACAGTTTATGTGTTTCCAAAGCAGCTGAGATATTAGCCATGGAGAGAAGAGGAGGCACCTGGAAAGGGGAGAAAAGCTGCGCGCATAGCTGCAAGGTGTAAAAATGTGAAGCAAAAATACCATACATAGAGGGAAAGGGTGGTCTACGGGGGAGCATTTCAGACTGACCAACGCGCTTTAGGCATTTTTTGTATAGTTTTGAAGGGTCGGAGTGGTTGGTATTGGTACATGGCGCATATATTTTGTATAATGCATTATTAATGCGTACTGTAACACGGCACTGCGAGTCCCCAATTCATGCCTCCTTCCCCATTTTATATTAGCAGGACCTCCCCTGTGAGATAGAGCTGTAGGGAGGGGTCATGTTACACACAGAATTGCTGACTAGCTTTCCTTCTTGGCTTTTCAGGCCAGGCACAGTCTAAGGGGACTCATTCCATCCCTGCTTTAAAAAGCAAACATAGCGCTGGGGGTTTTACTAAAGGAGAAAGTCACTTAAGGACACCAAGTGAAACCAGAGCCAAAGAGAATTAGTAGCAGAAGGGGGGAAGGGGGTCCTCCAATAATGGCCAAACAGGCCTGATGCGGCGCATACATACAGCCCCTCTGTGAACCGTTCCTACACTGCTCAGTATGCAGACACAGGCACAGATCCATTTATTTGAACACATGTGCTCGCTCCTAATGAAGGCAAACAAGCGGAGAAGGCCGTTCTCTTCCCATAAATTTGACATCAAAATATTTTTTCCTTCGCAATAAATAAAACGTCCTCCGCTCGCCAGGTTTAACCGCGCGCAAATAAATTGTAACATTTTATGAAGGTGCAAATGTTTTGCGTTGTAGAATCCAGGATGAAATGAAAAGAAGTGATATCCGGTAACATTTATCAGGGAAGAAAAAAAGCAAAAAATATTCAAACATAAATATGGATATGTTCTCTTCAAATCCTCTTGTGGCGTAATTATAACAAAGAAAGTGAAAAAGGCAGAAAAATTGGTGTAGGCGAGTTTCTCCATTCACTTGAATATTCTGATGACTTCTTATTGAAGCGCAGTTTGTGCTTCTTCTTTACATTCTAATGTTGTTTTGTTTATTACTACTACAATAATAGTAAATTTGGGGTCCCCATCTTTACATTTGCTTGAATATTCTCATGACTTCTTTGTGCTTCTTTACATTCTTATATTGTTTGGTTTATTATTATTACTAATTTAAATCTTTGTGAATATTTAATCAAGAGTCAATTTGGGGTCCCCATCTTTACATTTCCTTGACTATTCTCATGACTTCTTTGTGCTTCTTCTTTACATCCTTATGTTGTTCTATATATTTATTATTATTACTCATTTAAATCTTTGAATATTTAATCAAGATTCAATTTGGGGTCTCCATCTTTACATTCCTTGAATATTCTCATGACTTTTTTACATTCTTATATTGTTTGGTTTATTATTATTACTTGTTTAAATCTTTTTGAATATTTAATGAAGAGTCAATTTGGGGTCTCCATCTTTACATTCCTTGAATATTCTGATTACTTCTTCTTTGTACTTCTTCTTTACATTCTTATGTTATTTTATTTATTATTACTACTCATTTAAATCGCTTTGAATATTTCATCAAGAGTCAATTTGGGATTCCCATTTTTCCATTTGCTTGAATAATCTGATGACTTATTCTTTGTGCTTCTTTTTACATTCTTATGATGTTTTCTTTATTAAATTATTATTATTACTTGTTTAAATCTTTTTGTATATTTAATCAACAGTCAATTTGGGGTCCCCATCTTTACATTTCCTTGAATATTCTGATGCCTTCTTTGTGTTTCTTCTTTACATTCTTATGTTGTTTTCTTTAAAATTATTACTCCTTTAAATCTTTGAATATTTTATCAAGAGTCAATTTGGGGTCCCCATCTTTACATTTCCTTGAATATTCTGATGACTGATGATACATTTGGCCTGGGACAACTCATAAAGTCCCACTGCTTCCAGTACCACCTATATGCCGATGACACTCAGATCTACCTCTCTGGCCCAGATGTCACATTTCTGCTGTCCAGAATCTCAGAGTGTCTATCTGCTATATCTTCCTTCTTTTCCTCTCGCTTCCTAAAGCTCAATGTGGCCAAAACTGAACTGATCATCTTTCCTCCATCTCACCTACACTCTTTACCTCATCTACCTATTACAATAAATAACATCACGCTCTCCCCAGCACCCAAAGTTCGGTGCCTCGGAGTGACCTTTGACTCTGCCTTGTCCTTCATACCACACATCCCATCCCTCACCACCTCCTGCTGTCTTCAACTCAAAAATATTTCCAGAATCCGTCCTTTCCTCAATTCTCAATCTACAAAAATGCTAGTGCATGCCCTCATAATCTCCCGCCTCGACTACTGCAACATCCTCCTCTGTGGTCTCCCTGCTGACACACTCGCCCCTCTCTAGTCCATCCTTAACTCTGCTGCCCGAATGATCCACCTCTCTCCTCAATATCACCCCGCTTCTCCTCTCTGCAAATCCCTCCATTGGCTCCCAATCTTCCATCGTATCCAATTTAAACTGCTAACACAGACCTACAAAGCCATCCATAATTTGTCTCCTCCGTGTATCTCTGAACTAATCTCTCTCTACACTCTAAAACGTAATCTCCGGTCCTCCCAAGATCTCCTTCTCTCCTCCTCTCTCATTCGCTCCTCATGCAACCGACTCCAAGACTTCTTCCGAGCATCCCATGTCTCCTGGAACTCGCTGCCTCAACACGTCAGACTATCTACTACACTTGCAAACTTCAAACGGAACCTGAAAACTCATCTGTTCAGAAATGCCTATAACCTTCAATGACCCCACTGCCCCACCACTGTGCTGAGCTGCCGCCCACCACCGTGCGGAGCTGCCGCCCCACCACCGTACAGAGCTGCCGCCCCACCACCGTGCGGAGCTGCCGCCCCACCACCGTGCGGAGCTGCCGCCCCACCACCGTGTGAAGCTGCCGCCCGACCTACACCACGCTTACTGTCTCCTCCCCAAATCCTTTAGAATGTAAGCCCGCAAGGGCAGTTCCCTCTTCTCTCTGTACTAGTCTGTCTATTGAAACTTGTATATGTATTCTGTATGTAACCCCCCCTTCTCATGTACAGCACCATGGAACTAATGGTGCTCTATAAATAAATAATAATAATAATAATGACTTCTTCTTTGTACTTCTTCTTTACATTCTTATGTTATTTTATTTATTATTACTACTCGTTTATATCGCTTTGAATATTTAATCAAGAGTCAATTTGGGGTCCCCATCTTTACATTTCCTTGAATATTCTCATGACTTCTTCTTTGTACTTCTTCTTTACATTCTTGTTGTTTGGTTGACATGATGCTCTCCCCCGAGCTCTCTTCTCCTCTGCGATGTCTCCTCTGTGTGCTCTATCTCCTCCCGGAGCACTTTCTCTCTCCTCTGTGCGGTCTCTCCACCTGTGCTCTTTTCTTCCACTTTGCAGTCTCTATCCTGTGCTATCTCTCTCTCCCCTGTGCTCTATCTTCTCCTCTTGTTTTGATCTCTCCCCCTTCATCTTTCTTCTCCACCTTTGCAGTCTCTCCCCTGTGTGCTCTCTTCTCCCCTGTGCTATATCTTCTTTCACTTTGCAGTCTGTATCCTGTACTCTCTCTCCCTTGAGCATTCTCTTTTCCACCTGTGTGGTCTCTCCCCCGTGCTCTCTCCCCCCCCCCCTGTGTGGACTCTCCCCCTTGCTCTCTCTTCTCCCCCTGTGCGGTCTCTCCCCCATGCTTTCTCTTCTCCCCCTGTGCGGTCTCTCCCCCATGCTTTCTCTTCTCCCCCTGTGCGGTCTCTCCCCCGTGCTCTCTCTTCTCCCCCTGTGCGGTCTCTCCCCCATGCTGTCTCTTCTCCCCCTGTGCGGTCTCCCCCCCATGCTCTCTCCTCTCCCCCTGTGCGGTCTCAGTGTTGCCCACAGGTGTTAGGTGACACCACCGTTCTCTACTCCCGGCTTATAATTATTCATTATTATTATTACTTGTTTAAATCTTTTTGAATATTTAATCAAGAATCAATTTGGGATCCCCATCTTTACATTTCCTTGAATATTCTCATGACTTCTTCTTTACATTCTTATGTTTTGTTTATTATTACTACTTTTTAAAATCTTTTTGAATATTTAATCAAGAGTCAATTTGGGGTCCCCATTTTTCCATTTCCTTGAATATTCTGATGACCTCTTTGTACTTCTTCTTTACATTCTTGTTATTTTATTTATTATTACTACTTGTTTAAATCACTTTGAATATTTAATCAAGAGTCAATTTGGGGTTTCCAATTTTTCCCCAAAAATGTTTAGAAGAATTTTATCAACCCAGTTTTCTTAAGGCTAAATTAGTTAAATTTTTGACGCACCTTAGTTTTCTTGCATTTATTTTTAATTGCTTTTTTGTGTGCGTTCTTGATGTTGCTTTTTTGATGCTGACATTTTTTTTATCTCTGGTGTCATCCTAACGCAGGCCCCCTTCACACGTCCGTGATACACGTGCGTGTTTGGTCCGTTTCCGTATATACCGGAGACACGGCCAAACGTGCACCAATGTTAATCTATGATTGTGGTCACACGTCCGTTATTTCATTATGTCCGTGTGTGCGTGTCCGTGATCCGTATGTGTTTGCGTTTGGCACGGATGCATGTCCGTTATCTGCACGGAGCACGCACACGTGGACACAATGAAAGTCTATGGGTATGTGCACACACGTTAGTAAACACGTATGCATATACCTATAGTCCGTGTCCGTTTGGTGTTTTTATTTCTAGTGATGTCGGCTATTCTTTCTATTTCTGTGTATGTCGGTCAATCTCCCTGAGTCCGTCGGTCAGTCTCTCTGTCTCTCTGTCGGTCTCTCTGTCTGTCTGTCCCTCTCTCACAGTCTGTCGGTCAGTTTCCCCCCCTCTCTCATACTTACCGTTCCCCGATCTCCGGCGCAGCGCTGCACGGCATTCACACTGCTGCGGCGGCTTTTACTATTTTGAAAAAGCCGGCCGCCCATTAAACAATCTCGTATTCCCTGCTTTCCCCGCCCACCGGCGCCTATGATTGGTTACAGTGAGACACGCCCCCACGCTGAGTGACAGGTGTCACACTGCACCCAATCACAGCAGCCGGTGGGCGTGTCTATACTGTGCAGTAAAATAAATAAATAAATAATTAAAAAAAAACGGCGTGCGGTTCCCCCCAATTTAAAAGCCAGCCAGATAAAGCCATACGGCTGAAGGCTGGTATTCTCAGGATGGGGAGCTCCACGTTATGGGGAGCCCCCCACCCTAACAATATCAGTCAGCAGCCGCCCAGAATTGCCGCATACATTATATGCGACAGTTCTGGGGCTGTACCCGGCTCTTCCCGATTTGCCCTGGTGCCGTTGGCAAATCGGGGTAATAAGGAGTTATTGGCAGCCCATAGCTGCCAATAAGTCCTAGATTAATCATGTCAGGCGTCTATGAGACACCTTCCATGATTAATCTGTAAGTTACAGTAAAAAAACACACACACCCGAAAAATCCTTTATTTGAAATAAAAAACACACACAAATTCCCTCATTACCAATTTATTAACCCCGACAAACCCTCCATGTCCGGCGTAATCCACGGACCTCCAGCGTCGCGTCCAGCTCTGCTGCATGGAGGTGACAGGAGCAGCAGAAGACACCGCCGCTCCGGTCACCTCCACACAGCAAATGAGATGAGTAGCGCGATCAGCTGCTGTCACTGAGGTTACCCGCGGCCACCGCTGGATCCAGCGGTGGCCGCGAGTTACCTGACTGACAGCAGCTGATCGCGCTACTCATCTCATTAGCTGCGTGGAGAAACTGTCAATGCTTAGCCCAGGTGGAGAAACTGGTGTAAAAACACCAACAGTCCTCCTTTTTTGCACAACATTTTGCAACTTTTCAAAGCAATTTAGGTCAGAATTTTTGCAAAATTACTTTGATGAATCGGAGCCTTTGCAGGCATGCGTTGGAGCAGCTTTGGAGCTGGAATTGGGCCCCCTTTCCCCTTTGGCTCCTGTGTGGCTACACACAATGGCACAATAGTATATCTGCCCCTGAGTCAATTTACATTTGTACAGTGTTCTTCATACTACGCCGATCACTGCTTCAGGGTTTCCCCGAAAGAATCAGAGTGACTCAGCCTGCTTCATTGTACTGAATGGTTCAGTCGGTGGTTGCATCTGAATTCCATTTTTGAGGGGATTCAGACAAAAATCCTGACACAGTGCTGAGCGCAGTGTAGCAGTGACAGAGAAGTACCGCCAAGCAGGGCTCAAATACGGTAAAGTACACAAGGAGGCAGAAAACAAAATATCGGATTTATTGATGGACAGAAGGTATTTTGCCGGAGAATGTAATCAACAGTCTTTATATTCATCTCATAGTGTTTAAGGTTGAAGGTAGACTTAAGTCCATCGAGTTCAACCCATTACCTAACAGTTAGCTGAGACGCGGTCAACCAGTTCTATTCTGGCAAACACAGTAGAAAGTTTAATATAAACAATAAAGGCAAATACTATTGGCTACTCTATTCTAGTACCTACAGTTAGGTCCAGAAATATTTGGACAGTGACACAATTTTCGCGAGTTCGGCTCTACATGCCACCACATTGGATTTGAAATTAAATCTCTACAACAGAATTCAAGTGCAGATTGTAACGTTTAATTTGAAGGTTTGAACAAAAATATCTGATAGAAATTGTAGGAATTGTACACATTTCTTTACAAACACTCCACATTTTAGGAGGTCAAAAGTAATTGGACAGATAAACTAAACCCAAGCAAAATATTTTTATTTTCAATATTTTGTTGCGAATCCTTTGGAGGCAATCACTGCCTTAAGTCTGGAACCCATGGACATCACCAAACGCTGGGTTTCCTCCTTCTTAATGCTGTGCCAGGCCTTTACAGCCGCAGCCTTCAGGTCTTGCTTGTTTGTGGGTCTTTCCGTCTTAAGTCTGGATTTGAGCAAGTGAAATGCATGCTCAATTGGGTTAAGATCTGGTGATTGACTTGGCCATTGCAGAATGTTCCACTTTTTTGCACTCATGAACTCCTGGGTAGCTTTGGCTGTATGCTTGGGGTCATTGTCCATCTGTACTATGAAGCGCCGTCCGATCAACTTTGCGGCATTTGGCTGAATCTGGGCTGAAAGTATATCCCGGTACACTTCAGAATTCATCCGGCTACTCTTGTCTGCTGTTATGTCATCAATAAACACAAGTGACCCAGTGCCATTGAAAGCCATTCATGCCCATGCGATCACGTTGCCTCCACCATGTTTTACAGAGGATGTGGTGTGCCTTGGATCATGTGCCGTTCCCTTTCTTCTCCAAACTTTTTTCTTCCCATCATTCTGGTACAGGTTGATCTTTGTCTCATCTGTCCATAGAATACTTTTCCAGAACTGAGCTGGCTTCATGAGGTGTTTTTCAGCAAATTTAACTCTGGCCTGTCTATTTTTGGAATTGATGAATGGTTTGCATCTAGATGTGAACCCTTTGTATTTACTTTCATGGAGTCTTCTCTTTACTGTTGACTTAGAGACAGATACACCTACTTCACTGAGAGTGTTCTGGACTTCTGGTTGATGTTGTGAACGGGTTCTTCTTCACCAAAGAAAGTATGCGGCGATCATCCACAACTGTTGTCATCCGTGGACGCCCAGGCCTTTTTGAGTTCCCAAGCTCACCAGTCAATTCCTTTTTTCTCAGAATGTACCCGACTGTTGATTTTGCTACTCCAAGCATGTCTGCTATCTCTCTGATGGATTTTTTCTTTTTTTTTCAGCCTCAGGATGTTCTGCTTCACCTCAATTGAGAGTTCCTTAGACCGCATGTTGTCTGGTCACAGCAACAGCTTCCAAATGCAAAACCACACACCTGTAATCAACCCCAGACCTTTTAACTACTTCATTGATTACAGGTTAACGAGGGAGACGCCTTCAGAGTTAATTGCAGCCCTTAGAGTCCCTTGTCCAATTACTTTTGGTCCCTTTAAAAAGAGGAGGCTATGCATTACAGAGCCATGATTCCTAAACCCTTTCTCCGATTTGGATGTGAAAACTCTCATATTGCAGCTGGGAGTGTGCACTTTCAGCCCATATTATATATATAATTGTATTTCTGAACATGTTTTTGTAAACAGCTAAAATAACAAAACTTGTGTCACTGTCCAAATATTTCTGGACCTAACTGTAACTGGTCTCCGCTAGC
Source organism: Anomaloglossus baeobatrachus (assembly GCF_048569485.1). Lineage (NCBI taxonomy): Eukaryota > Metazoa > Chordata > Amphibia > Anura > Aromobatidae > Anomaloglossus > Anomaloglossus baeobatrachus. Next base: position 179,297,722 of record NC_134361.1, read on the forward strand.
CGTGCTGCGCTACTACTGTGCACTGACTACCGAGGCCTGTCCTAGGCCCTAATATAGGGTAACATCGGTATGGCACTCACAGTACTGCAGTGGGGAGGAAAGTCGATCTTTTTTAAGTGGAATTTCCGTTATCTTCCTCACTGGTTCAGCTGAATGGTGCCTCTCTTCTCTCCCTTCGGCACGCAGATGTTTAGGCTCAGTTTTTGTGGTCTCTTGATCTCTCTCATGGTCCTGCTCACAGTACTCTCACAGCCAGGCACCAGACTAAAGGGTACTTTACACACAACTATATCGCTAACGATATATCGTCGGGGTCACGGTGTTCGTGACACACATCCAGCGCCGTTAGCGATATCGTTGTCTGTGACTAAAAGGAGCGATGATCAACGATTGCAAAAACGTCAAAAATTGTTGATCGTTGACACATCGCTCCTTTTCATAATATCGTTGGTGGTGCATGCCGCTGGTTGTTCGTCGTTCCTGCAGCATCACACATCGCTATGTGTGACACTGCAGGAACGACGAACATCTCCTTACCTGCGTCCACTGGCAATGAGGAAGGAAGGAGGTGGGCGGCATGTTCCGGCCGCTCATCTCCGCCCCTCCTCTCCTATTGGGCGGCCACTTAGTGACGCCACTGTGACGCTGAATGAACCTCCCCCTTAAAGGAGAGATTGTTCGGTGTCTCCAGCGACGTTGCTAAGCAGGTATGTGCGTGTGACGCTGCCGTAGCGATATTGTTCGTTACGGCAGCGATCACCCCCATGACAAAATAGCGACGTGGGCGGGTGCTATCGCTCACGACATCACAGCGTGTAAAGCCCCCTTTTCTCTCTAGACCGACAATCTGGACAATTTCTCCAGGTACGATTCACCTATAAGCAGGTCCAGCACTTTCACTATTGGGCAACGTGTTCCCTCAACCTTACACTCTTTCTACACCTTTTTTCCTCTCTGCTTCCCTTTTTCCATTTTTCCATGGCCTTGCCTAAACCAACACACACTGCCAGGTTGGTGGAGGGGGCTAGAAGCAGAGATTGAGGCTGCGGTGCATTAAGGATTTCTTAATAACAAGAATTATAAGAGAGACATTTTGGGGAATTTTTTAAGGGCTGATTCTGTTTGATCTTAAGGTCTAAGTTTGGCCGATGACCATTTACCAAGAGCAATATTTGTACACTGCGAAGTTGATTGGATCCCTGTTACGAAGAAATAGACAAGCTTTCTCCTGCTAAAAAGTTTCATCCAATAAAATTTACAATCTACAAACATGCTGTGATTAACAATTTATTTTCTTAGTAAATAGGTCCAAAACATCTCAAATTTTAGGAAAATCTCAAACTGCGCCAGCAGTCAGGGTAATTTTAATGATGTTACTTTTGTCTTAGCTTCTCAGCTGTGAAGTCACCATAGATGATATCTTAGAGCTGGTGGAGGTGACCATATGTTTGGTCTGTGTGCGATTCAACAAAACATTGGATCGCCCTTGGATCAATGTTATTCTATTTTGCCATGCACAAGTGCAGTTTTTGTCCTTGGACTAAATCTCTCTAAGGAAAAAAATTGAAGCATGTGTGAGTTGCCTCCATAAATTGAATCATACTTGGCCATGCAAGTCAATGGGTCTGTGAAAAAAAATTTGACCTCATTCGGAACACATTTCGGACTGACACATCCGAGAAAATCGGATCACACTATGATCAGAGTGTAATTACCATAATTGAACCTATTTTCTCGGATGAGAAAAAAAATAGTTGTCTGCCCCCGGCCTTAGCATGTATGGTATATGTAAGGACCAGGGGGACGGGTAGGCCCAGGAGGTGGATCCACTGGACTGAGCACCCCACCGAGGGCAAGGTGCCCAGTAGCCGGAGCACTACGGGTAGCAGGACAGTCCGTTCAGAGAACCGTAGTGAAGAAGTCCCTGGGACCACAGAGTCTCTGAAGGTAGTCCGGGTGACGAAGCTCAGGTTCGGAGGCCGGGATGATGACAGGCGGAATCCGGAACCAGCTGAGCGAGGAGGTCGGTCACCACACGGATCCAGGGATCTGAGGGACTGAAGAGATGGCAGGCAGTCACCGTCCGGAGTTCTGGAACCGTCAGGACCGGTTGGCGAGGCAGGAGCGGCTCTACAAGACAGATAGGTAAGTACGGGACAAGGCACAGGGGGACCTGACTCCTAGCTTACTAAACACGAAGAACAGGCCCCGCCCACTTGGAAAGGAACCCCCTATATACCCTGTACCTGAGTCTTCAATATCCTGTTGGAGGACGCTGGCCCTTTAAGAGAGGGTCAATTACCGCGCGTGCGCCCTAACGCGCATGTGCGAGGCTCGGGTGCCATAAGCCAGAGCAGGAAGCGGTGCACAGGAGGCAGGAGTGCCGGGCTGGCTCAGCGTCGCAGACGGGCGCCGGGAGCGGGGACCGGGTCGCCTGGAGGACGCAGGTGAAGGAGCATGGAGGCTGTGGAGCGGGGGAGCGGGACTCGGGAGCCGGGGAGCGGGACACGGGCACCGGGGAGCGAGGCGCGGGCACTGGGGAGCGTGGCACGGGAACCGGGGAGCGTGGCACGGGCACCGGGGAGTGTGGCACGGGCACCGGGGAGCGTGGCACAGGCACCGGGGAGCGTGACAGTATACATGCATTAGTGAATTTTATTAGGCCTTTCATGGCAGGCCTATATTGTCCCCATCCAACAGCATAAAATCCTTTGTACCTCGGCCTTTTGGGAATTGTTCCAGTTGTAAACATGATAACCACTGCACCCCTGTTGATCTCTATAATTTATGGTGATTATATTTGCAGATAGTCCTTAAGGGGGTCATCCATTCAAAATAAATAAATAAATAGATACAGTCATATGAAAAAGTTTGGGCACCCCTATTAATGTTAACCTTTTTTCTTTATAACAATTTGGGTTTTTGCAACAGCTATTTCAGTTTCATATATCTAATAACTGATAAACTGAGTAATATTTCTGGATTGAAATGAGGTTTATTGTACTAATAGAAAATGTGCAATCTGCATTTAAACAAAATTTGACCGGAACAAAAGTATGGGCACCTCAACATAAAAGTGACATTAATATTTTGTAGATCCTCCTTTTGCAAAAATCACAGCCTCTAGTCGCTTCCTGTAGCTTTTAATGAGTTCCTGGATCCTGGATGAAGATATATTTGACCATTCCTGTTTACAAAACAAATCCAGTTCAGTTAAGTTTGATGGTCACCAAGCATGGACAGCACGCTTCAAATCATCCCACAGATTTTCAATGATATTCAGGTCTGGGGACTGGGATGGCCATTCCAGAACATTGTAATTGTTCCTCTGCATGAATGCCTGAGTAGATTTGGAGCGGTGTTTTGGATCATTGTCTTGCTGAAATATCCATCCCCTGCGTAACTTCTACTTCGTCACTGATTCTTGCACATTATTGTCAAGAATCTGCTGATCCTGAGTTGAATCCATGTGACCCTCAACTTTAACAAGATTCCCGGTGCCGGCATTGGCCACACAGCCCCAAAGCATGATGGAACCTCCACCAAATTTTACTGTGGGTAGCAAGTGCTTTTCTTGGAATGTCGTGTTTTTTGCCTCCATGCATAACGCCTTTTTGTATGACCAAAGAACTCAATCTTTGTTTCATCAGTCCACAGGACCTTCTTCCAAAATGTAACTGGCTTGTCCAAATGTCCTTTTGCATACCTCAGGCGACTCTGTTTGTGGCGTGCTTGCAGAAACGGCTTCTTTCGCATCACTCTCCCATACAGCTTCTCCTTGTGCAACGTGTGCTGTATTGTTGACCGATGCACATTGACACCATCTGCAGCAAGATGATGCTGCAGGTCTTTGGAGGTGGTCTGTGGATTGTCCTTGACTGTTCTCACTATTCTTCTTCTCTGCCTTTCTGATATTTTTTTTGGCCTGCCACTTCTGGGCTTAACAAGAACTGTACCTGTGTTCTTCCATTTCCTTACTATGTTCCTCACAGTGGAAACTGACAGTTTAAATCTCTAAGACAACGTTTTGTATCCTTCTCCTGAACAACTATGTTGAATAATCTTTGTTTTCAGATCATTTGAGAGTTGTTTTGAGGAGCCCATGATGCCACTCTTCATAGGAGATTCAAATAGGAGAACAACTTGCAAGTGGCCACCTTAAATACCTTTTCTCATGATTGGATACACCTGCCTATGAAGTTCAAAGCTCAATGAGGTTACAAAACCAATTTAATTCTTTAGTAAGTCAGTAAAAATTAGTTAGGAGTGTTCAAATCCAGAAATTGATAAGGGTGCCCATACTTTTGCACTGGTCAAATTTTGTTTAAATGCGGATTGCACATTTTCTGTTAGTACAATAAACCTCATTTCAATCCAGAAATATTACTGAGTCCATCAGTTATTAGATATATTAAACTGAAATAGCTGTTGCAAAAACCCAAATTGTTATAAAGAAAAAGGGTTAACATTAATAGGGGTGCCCAAACTTTTTCATATGACTGTATATAAATTTATCACAAACCAGTTTGTACCTATTATTTGGAACTAAAAATATGTTTCAGATCGATATCCAGCTCTCTGTGGCGGAGAATAATGTTAGTTTCATCTCACTGAAGGATAAGATGATAGTTGCTGCTCATAAAAGTCTATGGAGACGGGAGATGGGAGGAGAAGGAAAGGAACTAGAGGCAGACACAGACATCCTGCTACAACTTCACCTGAAATGACCTTTGTACTTTAAATCATATCTCCACTTTCACAAGAGAATACTATAGTTCAAGACTGCAGTATAATCATTTTTCTAAATCTACTTTATTTTTGCTGATAACCGGAAGCATGGACCAACCAAAGTCTGGGCTGTGGGTTACACTAAACTAATCAGTGCCCTACTCCTTGCTCTTAGCTATCTTCTGCGGAAGCAAGCGCTATAAAATCCTATGATCTAAAAAAAAGAAGTCGTCTTACCATTTGCTGTTGGGCTCACATAAAACTGGCCATTTTGTGTGCTAAGTGTCTCAATTGTTGCATGTTTTTCATAGCAGTAATGTATGTCTATATTCCCATATTCATTGTTCCACATATCTTGGCACTACAGAGTGAAAATGTCTCCTTTTTGTTACTATGTTTCATGTTCAGTTTGTACCTGTTCACATTAGAAAGGTAGGATGTGCCATCAGTCTTTTTCTTAGATTACAGGGTGATGCCTTCTAATTGAGCCCTCTTGCTCTTTAGCCTCAGGTGATTTTAATTCTCCATATGCAGGTTACTATTTGCCCATAAATTGTAGAGTTTTTTTTAACCCAAAGAAAGGCATTGGTTTGGTAGGGACCAAATAAAAAAGGTTGCCTTGCTGTTGGCTGTTGGACTCACATAATACTGGCCATTTTTGTGGGATGTGATTATATTTTTGCATGTTTTTCATAGCAGTGATGCATGTCTATATTCCCATATTTATTCTCACATTGCTCCATGTATCTTAGTGCTTAGATTACAGGGTCGTGCCTTCTGGTTCAGCACTCCTGCTCTTCAGCCTCACGTGATTTTAATGATTTATTTGCAGGTTCCTATTCACCCATAAATTGTAGATTTTTTTAACTCAAAGAGACGCATTAGTTTGGTAGGGACCCAATTAAAAAGAGGTCCCCTTGCTGTTGGCTGTTGGGCTCACATAAAACTGGCCATTTTGTGTGCTAAGTGTCTCAATTTTTACATGTTTTTAAAGCAGTACACTATGTCTATATTCCCATAATCATTGTTCCACATATCTTAACACTACAGAGTGCAACTGTCTCTTTTTTGTTACTATGTTTCATGTTCAGTTTACACCTGTTCATATTAGAAAGATAGGATGTGCCATCAGTCTTTTTCTTAGATTACATGGTTATGCCTTATGATTGAGCACTCCTGCTCTTAAGCCTCGGGTGATCTTAATTCTTCATTTGCAGGTTCCTATTCATCCAAAAATTGTAGGGGTTTTTTTAACCGAAAGAAAGGCATTGGTTTGGTAGGGACCCAATTAAAAAAAAGTTGCTTTGCCGTTGGCTATTGGGCTAACATAATACTGGCCATTTTTGTGTGCTAAGTGTCTCAATTTTTCCATGTTTTTCATAGCAGTAATACATGTCTATATTCCTATATTCATTGTTACACATATCTTAGCACTACAGAGCGCAACTGTCTCCTTTTTGTTATAAAATCCTATGACTCTGGTTCCCTCAATGAAGATAGCAGCCATCAGTAGAAGAAGGACACCGCCTAGTTTAGAGTACACATTTTGAGCGGTTCCGTGCTGTGGGTTATCATCAAGAACAGTTATAGAACATTGAGCGTTTTAACGGGACAGTAAATGGTCCTTTTATGTTATCTCTTTAAACTGTGCACTTGAATACAGTTAGGTCCAGAAATATTTGGACAGTGACACAAGTTTTGTTATTTTAGCTGTTTACAAAAACATGTTCAGAAATACAATTATATATATAATATGGGCTGAAAGTGCACACTCCCAGCTGTAATATGAGAGTTTTCACATCCAAATCGGAGAAAGGGTTTAGGAATCATAGCTCTGTATTGCATAGCCTCCTCTTTTTCAAGGGACCAAAAGTAATTGGACAAGGGACTCTAAGGGCTGCAATTAACTCTGAAGGCGTCTCCCTCGTTAACCTGTAATCAATAAAGTAGTTAAAAGGTCTGGGGTTGATTACAGGTGTGTGGTTTTGCATTTGGAAGCTGTTGCTGTGACCAGACAACATGCGGTCTAAGGAACTCTCAATTGAGGTGAAGCAGAACATCCTGAGGCTGAAAAAAAAGAAAGAATCCATCAGAGAGATAGCAGACATGCTTGGAGTAGCAAAATCAACAGTCGGGTACATTCTGAGAAAAAAGGAATTGACTGGTTAGCTTGGGAACTCAAAAAGGCCTTGGCGTCCACGAATGACAACAGTGGTGGATGATCGCCGCATACTTTCTTTGGTGAAGAAGAACCCGTTCACAACATCAACTGAAGTCCAGAACACTCTCAGTGAAGTAGGTGTATCTGTCTCTAAGTCAACAGTAAAGAGAAGACTCCATGAAAGTAAATACAAAGGGTTCACATCTAGATGCAAACCATTCATCAATTCCAAAAATAGACAGGCCAGAGTTAAATTTGCTGAAAAACACCTCATGAAGCCAGCTCAGTTCTGGAAAAGTATTCTATGGACAGATGAGACCAAGATCAACCTGTACCAGAATGATGGGAAGAAAAAAGTTTGGAGAAGAAAGGGAACAGCACATGATCCAAGGCACACCACATCCTCTGTAAAACATGGTGGAGGCAACGTGATGGCATGGGCATGCATGGCTTTCAATGGCACTGGGTCACTTGTGTTTATTGATGACATAACAGCAGACAAGAGTAGCCGGATGAATTCTGAAGTATACCGGGATATACTTTCAGCCCAGATTCAGCCAAATGCCGCAAAGTTGATCGGACGGTGCTTCATAGTACAGATGGACAATGCCCCCAAGCATACAGCCAAAGCTACCCAGTGGAACATTCTGCAATGGCCAAGTCAATCACCAGATCTTAACCCAATTGAGCATGCATTTCACTTGCTCATATCCAGACTTAAGACGGAAAGACCCACAAACAAGCAAGACCTGAAGGCTGCGTCTGTAAAGGCCTGGCAAAGCATTAAGAAGGAGGAAACCCAGCGTTTGGTGATGTCCATGGGTTCCAGACTTAAGGCAGTGATTGCCTCCAAAGGATTCGCAACAAAATATTGAAAATAAAAATATTTTCTTTGGGTTTGGTTTATTTGTCCAATTACTTTTGACCTCCTAAAATGTGGAGTGTTTGTAAAGAAATGTGTACAATTCCTACAATTTCTATCAGATATTTTTGTTCAAACCTTCAAATTAAACGTTACAATCTGCACTTGAATTCTGTTGTAGAGATTTCACGTCAAATCCAATGTGGTGGCATGCAGAGCCCAACTCGCGAAAATTGTGTCACTGTCCAAATATTTCTGGACCTAACTGTATTATGTATTGGGGGCAAGAAAAGCTGCCATTTTGGACTGGAAATATTTCGCCTGCTACTTAATTCCAGACAAGGAAAAAAATAATTTCTCAAGCATCACTTTTTTTTCACACTACTCATTATCACATTTTACAGTTCCTTTGGGAAGAATCAATGTTTTAGACTCACACTGTACATTAAAATGATTTTGTTGCCGATTTTTCGAGAACGGCTAGTTGGACTTATAAGTTGTTCCCAGTATAATTTGGATGATTGATCCTTGCATTAGTCTGATTACTAGTATAAGGCTCAGAAGGACGTTCCTCCCTCTGGGATGCTAAATTGACAGCTGCCTCACTGATGGGAGAGGGTTGAACGGCCTTCACACCTCAGTATGTAACTATGACCTCAGCCTTTAGATTAAAGGTCCAGTGTTTCTCTGCTTTTAGGCCTTAACTGTTATCACTGCTGTTTTTTTGTTTTGTTTTTTTTTACTTCCTTTTCCTCAGCATTTTTATAGCCATACATTGAGTAGAAAGAGTTTCTCAAGTTTTAGAATCATGACTGACTGCACAATTCGAGACAGATATACATTACTTTTCACTGAAACACTGGAGCGCCTAGGTCCTGATTCATGAAGACTGATGTTTTTATGGTGGTCTTTATGAGGTAGAGGGATAGAGTGCAAGGTTCCTGAATCATTAAGTCACTGTGATGCTGAGACCCTTCTCAGGGACAAGTTGTGGGGCAAGAGAGTCACGGAGTCTGGGGTCAAATACCAGGAGAGTGCGTCAAAGGTAGAAGGGTCAGGCAAAAGAATGGTCAGAAAACAAAGTCTGTGGTCAGGTATCAAAGGTTAAAATATGTCGAAGGTAAAATAATGATCAGAAGACAAAGTCCGACGTCAGGGAAAAAAAAGATCAGAATATCAGAACACTGAGCACTAGGCACTCACACCACCTAGCAAATTTATGACTGGCAATGATCTGACCATTATCAACCAGCTAAAACCCTAGATACTCATCCTGAATGGGTGACACCTGGAGGAAACCCAGCAAACCTGGCCAGATTGGGTGGCAGGGGTGTCACTCACAATACTGACAGCCCAGGAAGCCCCTGCCTCTGATTTTGGCAGCTGAGCTGTCACTAAAAATATTGACGGCCCAGCACACCCCTGATTCTCTACCACAGCTGAGGTGTCATTCACTGTGTGTCTAGGACACAATGAGTGGTGAAAGTACCCCCGTTTCTGGTGGGGTCACCAGATCCCTAGGTTTCCCAGGAAATCTAGAATGGAAGGCCTGACCACCCAGTTGATCTTCACAGATCGTGCGGAAACCCAGGATCACGCCTCGGGTCCATATCACATTTCAATGGATAAGATATTGGAGGAAATGTCTGATCTTTTGAGAATCCACGATCTTCTCTACCCCAAACTATCCATTGACAGACACCGGAGAAGGTGAGGATGAGGAAGATAATATTGAATGAACAAATTCTGTATAGCCTGGGTCATGGCTTCCACCAAAAAACATGGGGAAGCATGAAGAGCCAGAGCATCCTTTAGAGCTGAACTGGCACCTGAGGGCCGCATCGTTCCACTGGACTTTGTTGGGCCATTCCCAGAAATCAGTACTATGGTTATCAGTGGTGTGGCTCCCCTGTGTGAGGTTCATCATCTTAGCCTCAGTGACCTAGCTTCTGTCAGGTTAAAAAATTAGCCCTAAGGTGTCAAAGAAGCTGTCAACAGAAACTCATTCTGGGGCTTGTGGGGACAGTGAAAATGCCCAAGTTTGAGCACCTTGGTGCAGGAGGGACATAATTTCCACCCATTGGGGCTCATCCCCTAAAGACCGAGGTTGCAGGGTAAAAAAAAACCTACTGCTCTCCCTTCATACCTTAAACTGATTCTTTTCCCTAGAAAATTTATTAGGAAGGACCACTACAGATTCAGTAGAGGTCAACTAGGTCAAATTCACCACACCACAGAGCAAGTGAATCGATACTATATTGGCAAAAAAAAAATGTATTGTGCCGTAATGTGACGCTGAATTTTTTCTCACAGACAAGTCATGGGTCAAGAGAGTCAAGGTGTCCGAGGTCAGATACCAGAAGAGTATGTCAAAGCAAAAGGGTCAGACAAAAGAATGGTCAGAAGGCAAAATTCAGGGTCAGGCAGCAAAAGTAAGAATATGTCAAAGGCAAAAGAATAGTCAGAAGGCAAGACTTATGCTGGCCTCTCATACAGCCAAATCAGATCTCATACTTTGCGTTGACTAGGGGCAACACTCCGAAACACTGTGTCTGAAGACTGAGATTCTGGTTTAACTTTTATCCTGTCATATGACACAGCTCGTAAAAGGGTCGATAATGTTTTTTAGAATTGCTGCTCCCAATAGGTGGCACTAGAATTCAAGTCCTCTTCTTCTCTGTTGAGGCATTTTTCATATTTCGCTAAGGACACACATGGGAGAGACCTAGCAATCAACTAGAAAGGTATCAGGGCAGCACCGGAGCCTGAAAAGTTTCGTCTTTGCCTATAGCTCTTCAAACTATGTTCCGTCTGAAACGTTGAAGTGTTTCAGAGAAAGTCATACCTAGCTGCACTTTGCCGATTAGTCTCTGATTCATGCTGCCCATGGTTTGGGAGCATGAATCGAATGATTAGTTCTTTTTAAAATATATAAATAGTAATATGGTGTCAATTACCCTACCTGTTAGGCCCCCTTCACACGTCTGTGTTTACTGTACGTGTGATGTCCGATTCCACATGTACCGGAGACACAGGTACACGTAGACCCATTAATATCAATCGGAGTCGTCACATATTCATGTTTTGACATGGACCGTGTGTCCATGTGAAGCACACATATGTCCTTGTGTTCCACACGGTGACATGTCAATTTTTGTCCGGCGGCAAAGATGTCACACAGACTGCACACTGATGTGATCCATGTGACATCAGTGTGACATGTATCGGAGGATACCCATTCACTAAAATCAAACGGATTTTTATACTTACCTGTCTCCGGAGCTGTTGTTTCTTCCGGGTCCCACTCATTATACCTCATGAATATTCACTGCACTGACTGCAGACCTAGAAGCAAGTGTAACAGCAGCGCCGAAGACAGGTAAGTATACAAGTTCATGCTGTCCATGTGCTATCCGGATGTCACACGGACACTGACACACGGATGGCCTACGGAACTCCACAATGGACAGTGCAAAATGTTTTTTTTTGCACAGATGTGTGAAGGGGGCCTGATACTAAGATGCAGTGCCCAGTTGGTAGTGGTGATTAGTGGTGGCGATAGAGAAATTGGATGACCCACTGTCATTTTGGGATATCATAAAAGTTTATTATCTTCTAACACCTTGTAGTTTACTACGAATCTCTTTGTTTGATATTTAGCCCAGTAAGAAACCAAACCTTATTGGAATCCGTTCAAACGTCCTCTTTTGCTGTAATCCAAGCCTTTGTACACCATGATGTCATGGGCACAAGAAACTACACAGACAAGTGATCACTGCTTTTTGTTTCCTTGATTGCATGAACTGAAGGCATGATGTTATATGCTGCTGGGACGCTAGCTACTCATTACACCATACAAACAGCATTACAGCTCAATATGTTTTTATCATTTTCGCTAACCTCCTTCCTCTAATTAGAAGGGGAAAAACACAACACAGACACTTCTATTAACAAAACACAATAAAACGGATGAAACATCACATCTGAATTAGTGTCCTGATATATATTTGTAATATAACATGTAAATGCTATATATAAATATATATATATATATATACACAGTTAGGTCCAGAAATATTTGGACAGTGACACAATTTTCGCGAGTTGGGCTCTGCATGCCACCACATTGGATTTGAAATGAAACCTCTACAACAGAATTCAAGTGCAGATTGTAACGTTTAATTTGAAGGTTTGAACAAAAATATCTGATAGAAATTGTAGGAATTGTACACATTTATTTACAAACACTCCACATTTTAGGAGGTCAAAAGTAATTGGACAAATAAACCAAACCCAAACAAAATATTTTTATTTTCAATATTTTGTTGCGAATCCTTTGGAGGCAATCACTGCCTTAAGTCTGGAACCCATGGACATCACCAAACGCTGGGTTTCCTCCTTCTTAATGCTTTGCCAGGCCTTTACAGCCGCAGCCTTCAGGTCTTGCTTGTTTGTGGGTCTTTCCGTCTTAAGTCTGGATTTGAGCAAGTGAAATGCATGCTCAATTGGGTTAAGATCTGGTGATTGACTTGGCCATTGCAGAATGTTCCACTTTTTTGCACTCATGAACTCCTGGGTAGCTTTGGCTGTATGCTTGGGGTCATTGTCCATCTGTACTATGAAGCGCCGTCCGATCAACTTTGCGGCATTTGGCTGAATCTGGGCTGAAAGTATATCCCGGTACACTTCAGAATTTATCCGGCTACTCTTGTCTGCTGTTATGTCATCAATAAACACAAGTGACCCAGTGCCATTGAAAGCCATGCATGCCCATGCCATCACGTTGCCTCCACCATGTTTTACAGAGGATGTGGTGTGCCTTGGATCATGTGCCGTTCCCTTTCTTCTCCAAACTTTTTTCTTCCCATCATTCTGGTACAGGTTGATCTTTGTCTCATCTGTCCATAGAATACTTTTCCAGAACTGAGCTGGCTTCATGATGTGTTTTTCAGCAAATTTAACTCTGGCCTGTCTATTTTTGGAATTGATGAATGGTTTGCATCTAGATGTGAACCCTTTGTATATACTTTCATGAAGTCTTCTCTTTACTGTTGACTTAGAGACAGATACACCTACTTCACTGAGAGTGTTCTGGACTTCAGTTGATGTTGTGAACGGGTTCTTCTTCACCAAAGAAAGTATGCGGCGATCATCCACCACTGTTGTCATCCGTGGACGCCCAGGCCTTTTTGAGTTCCCAAGCTCACCAGTCAATTCCTTTTTTCTCAGAATGTACCCGACTGTTGATTTTGCTACTCCAAGCATGTCTGCTATCTCTCTGATGGATTTTTTCTTTTTTTTCAGCCTCAGGATGTTCTGCTTCACCTCAATTGAGAGTTCCTTAGACCGCATGTTGTCTGGTCACAGCAACAGCTTCCAAATGCAAAACCACACACCTGTAATCAACCCCAGACCTTTTAACTACTTCATTGATTACAGGTTAACGAGGGAGACGCCTTCAGAGTTAATTGCAGCCCTTAGAGTCCCTTGTCCAATTACTTTTGGTCCCTTGAAAAAGAGGAGGCTATGCATTACAGAGCTATGATTCCTAAACCCTTTCTCCGATTTGGATGTGAAAACTCTCATATTGCAGCTGGGAGTGTGCACTTTCAGCCCATATTATATATATAATTGTATTTCTGAACATGTTTTTGTAAACAGCTAAAATAACAAAACTTGTGTCACTGTCCAAATATTTCTGGCCCTGACTGTATATATATATATACAGTGCCTACAAGTAGTATTCAACCCCCTGCAGATTTAGCAGGTTTGATAAGATGCAAATAAGTTAGAGCCTGCAAACTTCAAACAAGAGCAGGATTTATTAACAGATGCATAAATCTTACAAACCAACAAGTTATGTTGCTCAGTTAAATTTTAATAAATTTTCAACATAAAAGTGTGGGTCAATTATTATTCAACCTCTAGGTTTAATATTTTGTGGAATAACCCTTGTTTGCAATTACAGCTAATAATCGTCTTTTATAAGACCTGATCAGGCCGGCAAAGGTCTCTGGAGTTATCTTGGCCCACTCCTCCATGCAGATCTTCTCCAAGTTATCTAGGTTCTTTGGGTGTCTCATGTGGACTTTAATCTTGAGCTCCTTCCACAAGTTTTCAATTGGGTTAAGGTCAGGAGACTGACTAGGCCACTGCAACACCTTGATTTTTTCCCTCTTGAACCAGGCCTTGGTTTTCTTGGCTGTGTGCTTTGGGTCGTTGTCTTGTTGGAAGATGAAATGACAACCCATCTTAAGATCCTTGATGGAGGAGCGGAGGTTCTTGGCCAAAATCTCCAGGTAGGCCGTGCTATCCATCTTCCCATGGATGCGGACCAGATGGCCAGGTCCCTTGGCTGAGAAACAGCCCCACAGCATGATGCTGCCACCACCATGCTTGACTGTAGGGATGGTATTCTTGGGGTCATATGCAGTGCCATCCAGTCTCCAAATGTCACGTGTGTGGTTGGCACCAAAGATCTCGATCTTGGTCTCATCAGACCAGAGAACCTTGAACCAGTCTGTCTCAGAGTCCTCCAAGTGATCATGAGCAAACTGTAGACGAGCCTTGACATGACGCTTTCAAAGTAAAGGTACCTTACGGGCTCGTCTGGAACGGAGACCATTGCGGTGGAGTACGTTACTTATGGTATTGACTGAAACCAATGCTCCCACTGCCTTGAGATCTTCCCAGAGCTCCTTCCTTCTTGTCCTTGGGTTAGCCTTGACTCTTCGGACAAGCCTGGCCTCGGCACGGGTGGAAACTTTCAAAGGCTGTCCAGGCCGTGGAAGGCTAACAGTAGTTCCATAAGCCTTCCACTTCCGGATGATGCTCCCAACAGTGGAGACAGGTAGGCCCAACTCCTTGGAAAGGGTTTTGTACCCCTGCCAAGCCTTGTGACCCTCCACGATCTTGTCTCTGATGGCCTTGGAATGCTCCTTTGTCTTTCCCATGTTGACCAAGTATGAGTGCTGTTCACAAGTTTGGGGAGGGTCTTAATTAGTCAGAAAAGGCTGGAAAAAGAGATAATTAATCCAAACATGTGAAGCTCATTGTTCTTTGTGCCTGAAATACTTCTTAATACTTTAGGGGAACCAAACAGAATTCTGGTGGTTTGAGGGGTTGAATAATAAATGACCCTCTGAATAAACTTTTCACAATTTAAAAAAAAAAAAAAAAAAAGAAATAACATTCTTTTTTGCTGCAGTGCATTTCACACTTCCAGGCTGATCTACAGTCCAAATGTCACAATGCCAAGTTAATTCCGAATGTGTAAACCTGCTAAATCTGCAGGGGGTTGAATACTACTTGTAGGCACTGTATATATATATACATATATATATATATATATATATATATGTATTAAATATTTTATTAATATTTATAGAAGAATTATGAGGAAATTCTCAAAATGTGTAAATGTAGGTTTTAATTATGGAGAATCTACAATGCTTGTTGGCTTTATTCACTTTTTGTCATGGTCGTCTCTATTATGTAGAGATTAGTGACAGCTGCTGGGCCAGAGTCTCTTTTCTTTGAGACTCTGCACATTAAATGTATTCTTTTTCTTTTGGCTAGGAGATGGTTAGTATTTGCATTCCTTTCCAAGAAAAATGTTGTCAGGTGTTTCCGGTTTGGGACCACTCCCAGTCCCTATATATACCCTCTTCTTCCAGCAGAGGGTGCCGGTTATTCTCATTCAGTTGGAAGCTTTGCCCTGGAGGAGTCCTCTCTGTGACTTGGAGTGTTGGCTGCAGCATTGGTGCTGACTGCAGCTGTAGTGCCTCTGAAGACATCAGGGTGCTACAAGGTTCTGCATCCCCACAAGGATGCAGGGCCTACCGCCTAGCGCCCCGGGAGACCAGTGCCAGTACCAACAAAAACCCAGGTGATGCCAGTTAATAAATATACCCC
Organism: Anomaloglossus baeobatrachus; assembly: GCF_048569485.1. Classification (NCBI taxonomy): domain Eukaryota; kingdom Metazoa; phylum Chordata; class Amphibia; order Anura; family Aromobatidae; genus Anomaloglossus; species Anomaloglossus baeobatrachus. Next base: position 179,313,387 of record NC_134361.1, read on the forward strand.
CATTACAAAAAGGGCCAAGGGCACGGAACTGGGTAACGGCCACCACTGTGACATTCCTAAGATATACACTGCAAGGAACCGAGTACCCCACCTCCGTGGGCGCGACACAGCAGTCTGTGATGTGGTGATTGTCTGGTAGTTTCCCAGTTGTCTGTTTACTTCCTCCCTTTTTATGTTGTTTTCCCCTGTGCACAATTAGTCGCTCCTTTGTGAGTGATTGCCGTGTGTACAAGTTGTTGTTTTCCCCTGTCCATGTTTAGTTGTAAGGTTTGTGTTTACAGTCCCAGCTCACCCCTTGGGTGGAGATGGGGGAGAGAAGTTATATCAGGGCTTGGTCAGGAGTTAGGGTCATGCTGGTGACTCAGACCTCACTACCATCAAGCATATCTCTGAGCTAAAGGACAGCACAGGGCCCGCAGTCGGAAGGTAAGCTTAGATGTCCTAGTTCTGTCATCCTGTAACTTTTAATTTGCACCTTTTATTTTGAAAGTCCTTTACTTCCTCCCTGCTAATGTCAGTAACAAATAGCTGAAAAAAAAGGATATCTAAAATAACATGGTTTATTATTTAAAAAGGGAATGACAGATGGTCTCTATGTTTGTAAATAGAATCTGATAATTAATATAGTCCTTTGATCACAGCACTACGGCAAGTGTAATATGACTGGGTGGCAGCTTCACTATATTATTAACGAGACCGACAATGATTAGGGGTCTGCAGCACACGCACATCAGCTTTGAAGTAAACAGCTCCATAATGAAACAGTACATAAGAAGCACACTGAACTTTTATTTTTCATTATAAGTACGTTTTAAGAAGCATCTGTCACCAGAAAGAAGCCTTGGCGAAAAAGCATCTATTATACCCATAAGACCATACAGTCATTAGCAAAGAATTATTGAAAATATATATAATTTACGTATTCAAGCACAATGGTAGTATGTAAATAAAAGAAAAGCACTTAGATGTATGCAAACGCTAATATAGAATATTCGGAATGCATTACTGCTATATATACTTATAAAATGAGGGTACTTAGCACACAAATAGTCCAATTCATGAGAATACTCCAGCCATGACAACCTTTCTTTGATGGTGTCACACATTGTCATATGTGTGTCCCACTCTGGGAAGATGGGTGACAGACAGTCATGTGGATCCTGGCAATAGAAGGTCACAGTGTTTGGCTGCGCAGAATGCCCCCTGACTTCTATTGTTCCTGCTGTTAGTAATCATTGTATTAGGTAGCTTTACTGCTGGATTTTCATGTCTCCCCCTTCTGGACCCAGCAGGAGCTTGCCTTCTACCCAGCTACTGGTTGCAAGCTGGTGGCTTGTACTCAGCTGTGGTGTTGTTACTGTTACTTTGCTGAATTTCAACATGACTCATCTGTGAATAAGTAGTTCAGGCACTTTTCCCGTGTGTCCTCCTTGTTTTCTTCCTTAGTGTTTAGTGGGGTTGACAAAGAGCTCATCCCAACTGTTCCTTATTTAGGGTCCAGCACTAGGGATACCTAAGGTCAGGTATCCGGCTCAGCGCATAGGTGCGGAACCTACCTAGGGTGGTGAGGGACCCCAGGGACCAGCAGTAGGTTTGGTCAGAGGTCACCATCTCACCCTTCCCTAGACACAGGGTTTCCGTGCCCTTTTGCTTGATATTTCCCCATACTTAGCATGACAGACCTCTGGCGAGTCTTGGACCAGAAGGTCACAACGCCTTATAAGCAGGTCTATAGCTTTTCTTTGAATTAACCTGCTTTCCTTTTGTGCTGTAGGAGTTAAGGACTCTTTTCTTATCTGGCTCTCCTTTGAAGCTTTAATCTCGGGTGCAGCTTTTTTATGACTACTCATCTTCTCTATAAAGAGTCATGTGTCTTACCAGGTGATGCCGGTTATAGAATATCATTATTATGCTGACCACTTTGGAAGGAGCCTGTCTTTGGAAGGAACTGAGGAGTCATGACTATTGCAGCTGTGGTGTTTAGATGCATTGGAGGAGTTTGGAGTGTTTTTGCTAGTACTGTAAAAAAACACTTTTAAATTGCATAAAACCCATGAAAACGCATAAAAAAATGCAATGTCTGAACATAGTCTTAGGCTGATAAATGGAGGCTCAGACAGATATGGAGGCAGTTCCCACCTGCAATAGTATGCTACACTGAGCAAAATAATGGCAGGTACGTCAGAGAAGAATAAAGCAAATGTGAACAGGTGCAAGCTGCTATGACTGCATAATATACAAACAAAATAATACAGCAGCCTCTATAAGCACTAAGTTGGATGCAAACATTGACTATATGATATTTGGACTGCTTTACGACCATATAGAATATACTTATAAAATGAAGGAACTTAGAGCATAAATTGACCATTTCATGAGAGCCCACTAACCGCGACAAGGTGACCTTTCTTTGATGGGCCCCTAATCCTACTTAACATAGCAAAATTGTTTTTGCTTTCTTTTTTTACATTATTGTTTAGTCTCTTTGGAGAACTTGAACCTGTGATCATCCGATCACTTATAGTAAATACTGCAATACCACAGTAATGCAGTATAAAGGAAAAATATTGGTCTCAATGGGCTGAGCTTCATAGGAGTACCAGTATTGTAGAAATGGGGGCCTTCAGGAGACCCCTGACTGCCTTAGTAACCCATGAGCGATGGAGTCAATGGAAACGGGTGCACATTAAATTTACACACCACTGTGACATTGACAGCAGCATCTAAATGGTTGACTGCAGCATCTAAATGGTTGACTGCAGCCCCAGCTGCTGTTATTAGTCAGATGCCAACAATGTAATATAGTTGTCATCTGCTGCCTGTAGAGACAGCTGAGCTTCTGAGCATACTCCAGATGCTGTAACCTGCAATAATCATTTGTGATTATGCATTAAGGGATTAACATGTTACTATTATTTATATTTTGTTTTATTTTATTGTATTGACTAAGTTTATGCTATGAATATTTTTTAAGGTTCAGCTTAAATTTAGCTTTAAGTATGAGCCACATCTAATTGGCGAACTTGACATCTGCATTACACACAGTCTATTGATTTCAATGGCCACTATTAAATGCTTCACATCCCCAGCAATGGCACTGTAATACAAATTGTAAAAAAAGGTGCAGCATAATCTTTCCTAGGCTAGAAGTATCATAGTACTCACGTAAATATCTATTTTTATTAACTGTATAATGTTTTTATTATATTTTTTGTTATTTGTGTACCCGAGGTTGCATTATTTTTTATGTAAGACAATGAAACAGCAGTGCCGGTCACTTTCGCTATGTTAAAATACAAACATTAGACCATTAAGTCATAAAAACAGCTTTGTTAAACACCATTTTATATGTACAATTGAATGCTCTCATCCATTGCTATACAGTCATGGCCAAAAGTGTTGGCACCCTTGAAATTGTTCCAAAAAGTGAAGTATTTCGCCCAGAATATTATTATAATTACTCTTTTTGTTATTTACATGTTTATTTCCTTTGTGTGTTTTGAAATAACATAAAGAAAACAGAGGAAAAATGGTGAATTGGACATATTTTCACAAAAACTTCAAAAACAGTCCTGTGATGGTGGGATATTGTGTACTGTGTATCCTGTTGTGTAGGTTTGTATTTTACGCTTGGTTCATTGTGCATTATTTGTATTGCTTGTGTCTACATTGTATTGTCTGTAGGTAATCACCCCCTGTAGTGTTCCTGTCCCTAGGTGTGGAGGGAGGTAGTCCTGGAATCCACCTAACTTCTTTGCTTACCTGAGGAAAGGAGTCAGTCTGTTGGAGAACTTGAAGAAAGAAGGATGAATATTGATCCTCAGAGTTGAAGGTGCGGCTCCTCAAAGAGACCTGGGCATTTATCGTTTACTGGACTATATTCGTGTTTTTTATCCTCTGTATGGTGGATTATGTTGTGGACCATTTCATTTGCTTAGAATAAATGCTCTTTGGATTGTACAGCCATCTCTCGCTCTGTTGATTGTGTGATATGAGAGAAGGAACCCGTCACAACTGGTGACAGCGGTGGGATCAACAGAGCGCAGCCTAATGGAGATCCACCCACAGAGTGAATACAGAGACTGGACCGCATCCAGTCTATATGAGAGAGCAAAAGATCTGGGCCTGAACCACCATGGACTGAGTAAAGAGGTCTTAATTGATCTACTGGTGGGTGCGAGCCAGTCCATCTCCTCCTAGATGTCTGACGGACAAGCACTGGGGACGGGGATCTCTGCCCAAAAAAGCCAGTGGTTGGGGTGGTTGGAAGAAATGATGGCAGCTCCTGGCCCCGGTGTATCTCAGCAGTATGAGGAGGAGGCTGCTCGCCGAGAACAGAGGAGACAAGAAGCAATGGAGTCCGACAGAGGGAGTAATGTGAGTCGGAGTGTAAACCCAGCGATCCGGGAGACTGTACGAGTTACCCGGGCAGACTTCAAGCCATTTGATGAGGCTTCCGGAGATGTGGAAGGGTTCTTCAAGGACTTTGAGCAGCAGTGTGCGGTGATGGAGGTTCCCCACTCTGGCTGGATGCGTTTGTTAGTGGGACTCCTGAACGGAAGCCTGACAGAGGCTTATCGTACCATTGACTCACAGCAGAACCAGGATTACAACATTGTAAAAGCGGACTATCCTGGATTACCATGCTATCACCCCAGACTCACATAGGGCACAGTTCCAAGACCTCCCATGCACCACGGGGGGATTATTTAGGATGTATGCCTATAAGATGTCCCAGGCATGTCGGAGATGGCTGGAAGCGAAAGACGCCTTCACTGTGGAAGATGTTATACAGGTATTTCTTATAGAACAATTTCTTTCCAAGTGTCCCTCACAAATATGGGAATGGGTCAGAGAGTGCACGCCGCACATCTTGGATAGAGCTGCAGCCCTGGCTGATGAGGCCCTTACTATCCGACCGCAATGGAGGGGGCTTCTGGACAATAAGCCATAGCCTGCTCCTGCTCCCAGGCCCTCTCCAGTTATATCTGCCCCTCCACGCAGCTGCAGGCCGCTGACAACCTCAGCTCACACTTCTGGGCCCCAACAGATCCGACCACGTCCTGGGGGAATCAGAGGGGAGATGTTATGGGTGCGGGCAACCTGGGCACCTGAAAACCAGTTGTCCCACAAGGACTTGGAGGGACCCACACGCACATCCATCTCGTCTGATGCAATTTGTGCATTTCATCCCTCCTGAGGAAGAGTTACCACCACCTCCACCGGAGTGTACCGCATACACCTGCACCATAGATGCCCCTGTTGGAGTGTATGGCCTCCGGCCTTTGTCACCAGGTTCTCCTACTGCCTTCTCCAGAATGCACACTGGAAGGAGTATGACGCAGAGGAGATGTTATCAATGTGGGCAGCCTGGGCATCTGCAAAACACTTGCCCTGCTGGTCGATTGAGGAATGACTTTGTAAGAGTTCTCACCCCTTCAAGTTGACTTGCCTAATGACTCAGACACTCGTGGTCGACCACTAGGGGTTTATGGTGTGCGAGCCACAGCCCCAAGTTCCTCTTACCATCAGGCCCCCTTCACACGCACGTGTTTCCGGTACGTGCTAGGTCCATGCCCGTATGTACCGGAGATATGGGCACACGTAAACCTATTAAAATCAATGGGTTTATGTGCACGCAAGTGTTTAGCCATTGGCCCGTGCCTCCGTGTGGAGCACACGTGAGCCCGTGTGCTCCACACGGATGCATGTCCGTGTTTCTCCGGCAGCATGGGTGTCACGCGGCCCGCACACGTACCACACGGAAGTAGTGTGGATGCGGGTCCACGTGGCACGTGCCGGAGAAACACACGTGTCATTTTAAAAATTAAAAAAACACATACTCACCTCCACGAGTCCTGCAGTCTCTGCCGCAGCTGTCACCTGCATCCAACCCCCAGTGAATTTGAACAACGCATCTTCTTCACTGGGGGTCGGAAGCAGCGTCAGTGGGGTGTAGCCTGTGCCGGACACTGTCATTCAGCACCACGAGCAGCTCCGGAAGAAACAGAAAAGGCGGGGCTTTCCGTTCTCCATGTGTTATTACGTATAACACACGGAGAACACACGTAGTGCCATAAACACGGCACACGGAGCGGAAAACACACCTTTGACACGTCCGTGAAACACGTACGTGATTTTCACGGACGTGTGAAGGGGGCATCAAAGTAAGCACTGGTCGTGCTGGATGGACAGAGAGTTATTGGATTTTGTGACTCCGGGGCATTTCTCACAATAGCTGATCTCTGAGTGGTTTGGTCAGAGGCGATACATCATGGACCAGGGATTGTTATTGAATTGGCTGGAGGACAAAGGAGAAATATCCCAAAGACGACTGTAGATCTGGACTTTGGCTTTGGGGTCAAGCAATGTGTGGTTGGGGTGATGAGCGGCCTGCCCGCAAATATTCTCCTAGGAAATGATGTAGGAGATCTACAATGCCGATTTGATGGGTGCAGGAAACACAGTTTAAGTGAAGGAGGACAAAAAGGGAAACTTGTCCTTGTAAACCCTACCGCTGTACAAGGGACTATCTTCAGCTTCTCCATCCAATACAAGCGTGGAAGCCAATACCAGAATGCTGATGGACTGTACCGGCAAGAAGAACCATAGCTTATCCACAGCTGAGCAACATGGACTTAAGTGAGATGGCCAGAGGTCTGTGTAGACCTCATGGCATACTCACTTATTCAGAAGGAGGGAAAGGTTGTGATGGTGGGATATGGTGTACTGTGTATCCTGTTGTGTAAGTTCATATTTTTATGCTTGGTTCACTGTCCATTACTTGTATTTCTTCTGTGTACATTGTATTATCTGTAGGTAATCACCCCCTGTAATGGATTTGCTTAGAATAAATGCTCTTTGGATTGTACAGCCATCTCTCGCTCTGTTGATTGTGTGATATAGGAGAAGGACCCCGTCACAGGGCCGGATAAAATTCTTGGCACCCTCAGTGTAATATTTGGTTGCACACTCTTTGGAATAAATACCTGCAATCACTTACTATAATCATCAACAAGCTTCTTACACCTTTTAACTGGAATTTTGGACTCTTCTTTATAAACTGCTCCAGGTCTCTCATATACGAAGGTGCCTTCTCCCAACAGCAATTTTAAGATCTCTCCACAGGTGTCTCTGGGATTTAGGTCCGGACTCACCGCTGCCACTTTAGAACTTTTCAGTGCTTTGTTTCCATCCACTTCCGTGGGCTTCTTGAACTACTGTATGTTTGGGGTTATTGTCTTACTGAAAGTCCCAAGATCTAGGACACAAACCCAGCTTTCTGACACAGTATAGCTTGCCACCCACAATCCTTGCTTATCTTTATATTTCATGATTTCATGATGCTATGCACACAGTCAAGTCACCTAGTGACAGGCAGCAAAACAAACCCAAAACATCTTGAATGATGTGCTTTACCAAAAAGCTCTAATTGGCTTCATGTGTCCAAAAGATGCTTTTCCGGAAGGATTTTGGCTTACTTACATACATTTAGCAAACTGGAGTCTATCTTTTTCTGTCTCTGTATCAGCAGTGGGGTCCTCCTGGGTCTACAGCTTCAAATGTTAACAATTAGTTTAGACAGACACTGATGCCCCCTGAGCATGCAGGATCGCTCGAAATTCTTTGGCACTTGATTGGTGCTGCTTATCCACCACCCGGACTATCCTGCGCTACAACCTTTCATCATTTTTTTCTTTGCTGTCCACATCCATGGAGATTAGCTATAGTGCCATGAGTTGTGAACTTCTTGATTATGTTGCACACCATGGATAGATGGACTTGTAACCTTGAGATTGTTGATATTCTTCAACAATTTTGGTTTTCAAGTCCTCAGACAGTTCTCTTCTCCTTTTTCTGTTCATGCTTAGTGTGGCACACACAGAAACAATCCAAAGATCGGGTCAACTTCTCCCCTTTTTATTTGGTTTCTGGTGTGATTTTCATATTGCCCACACCCGTTACTTGCCACAGACGAGCTTGAAACAAAGTTGCTTACTCCTAATTTTGGAAAGGTGACAACAATTTTGTCCATTTCGGTGGTTCTATGTGAAAATATCTGTAAACTATTGCCTTATTTCTATTTTTTTTTGTGTTGTTCCAATACATAGAAAGGAATCTAACATGTGTATAAAAAAACAAGTATTTCTGGGAGAAATACTTAATTTTCTGGAACAATTCCCAAGGTGCCAACGCTTTTGGCCATGACTGTATGATGATACTTCTATTACCTAGTATATGCATGCTATACATTAGTAGAGAAAGTACAGATATCAGCTTTTGCATACATCTTGAAGCTATTGGTTATGGAAATTACTCTTTGACTTTTCAAACTTCTGATGATCTCTTCATGAACAGTAATAAGGCTCGACACAAGCTAGACTACGATTGGCCGAACCTACCTATATTGGCCGAATTGGCAAATAGTCTACTATGTGGGGCCTCCCAATTCTCCCCCAATAGATTTAATCTAGACCGATAAGAGTTGGGCAGGTTGAATTTTGAGCACTTTGTAAATGATGAGACTTTCTCCTCTCTCCCGTTTGAAATCAGAGCCGAAACGAACATTCATGTTTATGGGGGCGTTAGGCGAGAGAACTGTTGGTTGATAGACCCAAGAGAAAGCCTGATGAGGTTACTGTATGTGCTATTGATGTTTTATTTTATGGGCTGGTTTTAACTGTATAGAGTGTAAATATAACATTAAAGTGTGGATGAGTACATTTTAATCACGATCTACACAGCATATTTCTTTTTGTCTTCCCTATGCCTAGTGTGGTCTCATTATAATCCACAGCTTTTCAGAAAAAGGGGCTTCAATAATTCTTTGAAAAGGGCTCATTACGGCTTAGATTTGAGTGCTGACCTCTTTTGAATGAAAGGAGCTTCTATAGAAGTGCATTGGAGACAAATGTGTATCCATCTGATGATGCCGCGGTGGACTAGGAGGGATGGAAGTTTTATTTGTAGTCTACAGCGTGGAGAGATGAAGATACCAAGTTTAAAGATAAAACAACTATTCCCAAGGAGAAGTGATGAGAACAACTGTGGAAAACAAAGGCTTTTGATGCAGGAGATAGACTGTGGTTAATACCAATTAATATACTTGCTAATGCTAACACTAGCACCAAGCCTACACTGGAGATCAAAATTAGAGAACAATGTCTGATCACTTGCTTTTTCTCAGAAATAATGTAATCTTCATTGATGAACATGTGAAGGTTTTGTGTAAGAGGTGCTCCATGCCACAAGAACAGTGTATCCAAAGTTTATTTTATTTTGCCCAAAATGTGATGATCATAATTAGAGAACAGCAATGACTGTAGCACAGAGAAAGATTATAAGTAAATTTTCTGCAGGTAACAACAGTCACTAATCAGTAGGACATGTACAGGCCCTCACTGTGAATGACTTCAGCACATCTGCGGCCACAGGACATCACTTGTCTCTCACACTGCTCTGGTGTGATTTTGGTCCACTCTTCTTCCAGTCTCTTCCACAGTTCTTTGACTGTTGTGGTTTCTTGGCCATAACTTTGTCACAAAGGATTTTACAGAGGTTTTCTATTGGGTTTAGGTCAGGACTCTGGACGGCCATTTCATTGTTTAAATGTTTTCTGTTTCAAGGAACTGCTTTACTTGTTTTATTGTGTGACAGGGGGCTTTGTCCTGCATGAAAATTGCTGGCTGATTAAGTGATGAACACAAGTAAGGAACCACATGTTGTTGAAGAAGGATCTGATCCACACTTGCATTGACTCTGCCATGTAGCTGTATGAGATGTCCAACTCCTGCTGCAGAAAACATCCCCCAAACCATGACACTTCCTCCACCACCTTTCACTAACTTCTTAACACGCTTGGGTTCAGTCTTTCCCCAGTTTGTCGATGAACATAATGTTTCCCATCAGACCCAAATAAATTAAACTTACTTTCATCACTAAAATGAACTGTGGAGCACTTCTCCTCTGTGCATACAACATGCTCCTTACCAAAGGTGAGTCTAGCCTCTTGATTCTTTCTGCTAATGAGAGGTTTAGGCACTGCAGAGTGGGCTTTCAGTCCAAACACTCTTAAACGTTGTGACACTGTATGATGAGACAGATCCTTATCCTGTTCAGTGCTAAGCTGGCGAGCAATTCCAGCTGTAGTGTTGAAACCATTACCAATGGAGATTCTCTGTATTATCCTGTCCTGTCTTGCACGGGCGACCAGCCTTCTTGAGGGACTTGAAAGAGTTTGTGATGTTGTACAGATGCAATTTTCTCAAAATCACAGATTTGGAACAATCAACTTCTCTTGCTATGGCTGGGTCACCCTTTAGCCTTTATCTGGACAACCTGCTGCCGGAGGGTTTCAGTCACTTTGAAAAAGCACACCATTTTTGCAAAGTCAGTGCAATCTGCAAAGTTAGGCTGCCAGTTACATAGGATTTGTCAGATAATTAAAAAAATTAGCACCAGGTGCCAGATTCACACCAATAACCTGCAGGTATCTGAAAGTGTTCTCAGATTTTGATCCGTGTTCTTTTTCCTTTATCTCATTTACATTTTTATTATGTGCTTTACAATAAATTCAATTTATGAAATACGCTTAAAATGAGTTTCCTCATGTTAGGATATAATCACATAGAACGACACAATGACCGCAACATTTAGGAAATTGTGTGTTGTTCTCTAATTTTGATCTCCACTGTATGTTATAGTGTACTACCTTTTGGTGGTTACTGGGGACTTGTTTTGCGTTAAGGTATACATAGTATGCTATTGAAATTTTTATTTTGTTTTCTGTATTGTAGCTGTTGGCCTCCAGCTGTCGAATGAGTTTAGGAGCCTTTACTGGTATTGTGCTTTTCCATTGTCTTACATTGTGTGACACCAAAAGATAAGGGGCATGATGCTAGATTAACTTTTTCGCACAAAATGAGTTCGGCCCACTTAATATGGAACTTTACATTCAACAAACCTTGCATATATTAATAGTACAGGTGAATATGAGAAACTTTGTAATATATCTTATCACAGAAATCAGCTTCCTTTTTTACTTTTTGACCACTTTTTCCTGTCCCCCTTAACTCCTAAACATATTATCTACTCTGAAAAATAGCTTACTATGGTGTTTTGTGAAACAGCTCATTATACTTTATGGAAAAGAAACAGAGGAAGAGGAATGAGGAAATTAGAGAAGAAACATGCAGTGGAACAGACAGAAAGATTTGTGCTGAGCTTTCTAACAAGTCTTTTATCTCACATTAGTACTTGATTCACATCCAGACAGCTTAGTACTGCTGTATAAAATCCTTCATGCTTGTATGTTACATTGCTTTCACATTGCAGAAACAGCGTATCTCACTGTGATACTATTTTCATAACTCCCATATACATGAGTGTTACATAAGCAGGATCATACAACTGTGCAAGGCTGGTTTTTTTTCGTAAGGTGAAATTGGTTGCTTAGGACCTAGAAGAAAGTATTTTTGTCTTGGCTATGAAAGGCATAGCTTTATTTTTTATAACAATCTTTCTTTTTTATACGGCTGTAACATACAGTATTCTGCAGCACTTTACATACATCATCAACACTGTCCCCATTGGGGCTCACAATCTAAATTCCCTATCTTTATGTCTTTGGAGTGGAGAAGGAAGACATAGTGGTGACGCAGCAAAATTTATTAATCCACAAGCAGGGGTTGGAAAATACAGAGGTTGCTCATCACAATTAATAATTACAGTTTTCTTAGTTCTCAACAATAGTAATCAAAAAACTCTCAGTATACCAGACTTCAAGGAAGTAACACTCCTTCTACTTCTCCTTCAATGGAAGTCTTTAAAAAGAGGTTGGACGGACATCTGTCTGGGATGATTTAGTGAATCCTGCTTTGAGCAGGGGGTTGGACTAGATGACCCAGGAGGTCCATTCCAACTCTATTATTCTATGATTCTACTAACAAGTGGCCCACGTTACCCACTATAGAAAAAGATCTGGACCAGTCAGGGTCTATGTCCATAGTCCCTAGCCACTAAGTTGCTTACAGTCACTGAGTTGCACTGGATGCTAAGCTCAAACCACTATCATTACCATCCCCGCATTAAGTATCCCACGGGCGAGCGATAAGCAACAGTCTGGCGCATACAGGTCACCCACAGATGGCTATCTTGTCTGGTGATGTCTGCGGCTTGCCCATGTAGTCTGGACGAGAAGTCTTGATCTGCGTAGCGGGGGTCTTGGGGATCTTGACCAACGTAGCGGGAGCCTCACTGGACGGTGCGGAGCCTGGAGGGTCTTGTGTACTAGCTACTCCAGCCGGCTCCAGAACTGGCCTGCTGCAAACATGATTTATTAAAAAATATATCACACTTTTTACAACATACACGAAACACAAATGAAACAAAAAAAAAATCCTTCAACTCCTTTCAAGAGTTTGAACTTTACTAATTATAGATTTCTATTATTTATCAGTTATGTCATACAATTGCCTGTGAATTATGCAACCCAGTCAAAAGAGAAAAAGGATATAACTGCTTGTAATAGGATAATGTACTAGAGGAGGCTATAGCTTAATGTAAAGAATTTATCTACTAGAGGAGGATATAGCTGTATCTAAAGGGATGATGTAACAGAGAAGGGTATATCTTCTTGTAAAGAATTATCTGCTAGAAAAGGACATAGCTACTTGTAAAGGAGTAATGTACCAGAGAAGGGTATATCTTTTTGTAAAGAATTTATCTACTAAAGGAGGGCATGACCACTTGTAAAGGAGTAATATGCCAGAGGAAGGTATATCTTTTTGAAAAGAATTTATCTACTAAAGGAGGACATAGCCACTTGTAAAAGAGTAATGTATCAGAGGAGAGTGTATGTTCTTGTAAGAATGTATCTACTAGAATAAAATATAGCTGCTTGTAAAGGAGTACTGTACAAGAAGACGGTATATCTTTTTGTAAAGAATTTATCTACTAGAGGAGGACATAACTCCTTGTAAAAAGATAATGTACCACAGAAGGCTATAGCTTCTTAAAAGAATTTACTAGAGTAGGACATAGCTACTTGTAAAAGAGAAAGGAACCAGAGGAGGGTATATCTGTTTGTAAATAATTTAACTACTAGAGGAGGACATGGCTGCTTGTAAAGGAGTAATGTACCAGAGGAGGGTATATCTTCTTGTAAAGAATTTATCTATTAGAACAAAACATAGCTGCTTGTAAAGGAGTACTGTACCAGAGGTGGGAGTATCTTTTTGTAAAAAATTTATCTACTAGAAAAAAACATAGCTGCTTGTAAAGGAATACTGTACCAGAGGTGGGTATATCTTTTTGTAAAGAATTTATCTACTAGAGGAGGACATGGCTGCTTGTAAAGGGATAATGTACCACATAAGGCTATAGCTTCTTAAAAGAATTTACTAGAGTAGGACATAGCTACTTGTAAAAGAGAAAGGTACCAGAGGAGGGTATATCTGTTTGTAAAGAATTTATCTACTAGAGGAGGACATGGCTGCTTGTAAAGGGATAATGTACCACATAAGGCTATAGCTTCTTGAAAGAATTTACTAGAGGAGGACATAGCTGCTTGTAAAAAAAAAAAAGATTCTCACTACATACACATACTGTTCTTCGCTTTCACAGTGAAACGCAGACTGACAAGGTTTACCTCTATAGATGCTTTTTCTAACCATCTCCTCCACCTCTTAACCCCTTCACGACCATGGATGGAAAGATCCGTCATGGTGCCCTGGGCCTTAACGACCAAGGACGGATCTTTCCGTCATGGCGTAATCACGGCACCGGAGCCTACGGTGAATGCGAAAAGTCAGCATAAACCGCAGATTCGGGGAGGAGGGGACCTGTACCTGACCTCAGGAGGGGTGGTGCCTCCTCCCCGGACCTACGGAGGCTGTGATTGGCTGACAAACGCCGCTCAACCAATCACAGCCACTGTAATATTCCAGCCATTTAAAATGACTGAAACATTGAAATCCAGCCCTGACCAGTGCAGCTGTAGCACTGGCCATTGGCTGGAGCTGGGTGACCTCACTGGATCACCCTCCCCCAGTTCCAGCAGCTCTGATTGGAGAGATCGGCCTTGTGACCGATCTCTCCAATCGCCATGGACCTGTTGCCGGTGACCGCCCCCGTCACCGTCACTTGTCGTCCCTGCAGCACGCCAGCACAGTGAGTGTATACAGTGCAATGGCAGGGCGACAAGCTCCGGTCCCATGCTGTTATGTAACCGGAGCATGGGGCATGGGACCCGGAAGTTGCCGCGCCGCCATCGCACTATATGAAACCGGCGAAAAGCCTTCCGATCCGCCGCCGCTGCCCTCCGCGATCTACCACCTGTCTCCCCGATCTGCTGCCCGCACCCCCACCCCTCGTATCTGCTGCCCGCACCCTCACCCCCACACCTCCCGATCCGCCGCTGCCCTCTGCGATCTGCCACCTGTCTCCCGATCTGCTGCCCGCACCCTCACACCTCCCGATCCGCCGCTGCCCTCCGCGATCTGCCACTTGTCTCCCGATCTGCTGCCCGCACCCCCACCCCTCGCATCTGCTGCCCACACCCTCACCACCACACCTCCCGATCCACTGCCGCCGCTGCCCTCCACGATCTGCCACCTGTCTCCCGATCTGCTGCCCGCACCCCCACCCCTCATATCTGCTGCCTGCACCCCCACACCTCCCGATCCGCCGCTGTTCTCCGCGATCTGCCACCTGTCTCCCCGATCTGCTGCCCGCACCCCCACCCCTCGTGATCTGCTGCCCGCACCCCCACCCCCACACCTCCCGATCCGCTGCTGCCCTCCGCCATCTGCCACCTGTCTCCCCGATCTGCTGCCCGTACCCCCACCCCTCGTGATCTGCTGCCCGCACCCCCACCCCTCCCGATCAGCCGCTGCCCTCCGCGATCTGCCACCTGTCTCCCCGATCTGCTGCCCGCACCCTCACCCTTTGTGATCTTCTGCCCGCACCCCCACCCCTGCCGATCCGCCGCTGCCCTCCTCCGTCTGCCACAGTGTCACCGCTCTCCCCGATCTGCTGCCCGGCCCCTCCCCCTCGTGATCGGCTGCGCGCCCCCTCTCCTCTGTTATGCTCTGCGCGCCCCCTCTCCTCCGTTATGCGCTGCGCCCCCCCTCTCCTCCGTTATACGCTGCCCGCCACTCCCCCTCATGATCGGCTGGTGCCCTCTCCCCTCCGTGATGTGCTGCCCACTCCCCCCACCTCTCACCCCCGTGATCGGCTACCCACCCCCTCCCCTGTCACCCCCGTGATGTGTGCTCCCTCCCCTGTCACCCCCGTGATGTGTGCTCCCTCTCCTGTCACCCCCGTGATGTGTGCTCCCTCCCCTGTCACCCCCGTGATCTGTGCTCCCTCCCCTGTCACCCCCGTGATGTGTGCTCCCTCCCCTGTCACCCCCGTGATGTGTGCTCCCTCCCCTGTCACCCCCGTGATCTGCTGTCCGCTCTGCCGCCACCTCTCACCCCTGTGATCTGAGCGGACAGCAGATCACGGGGGTGACAGGGGAGGGAGCACAGATCACGGGGGTGAGAGGTGGCGGGAGAGCGGACAGCAGATCACGGGGGTGACAGGGGAGGGATCCCCTGTCACCCCCGTGATCTGCTGTCCGCTCTCCCTCCACCTCTCACCCCCGTGATCTGTGCTCCCTCCCCTGTCACCCCCGTGATCTGCTGTCCACTCTCCCGCCACCTCTCACCCCCGTGATCTGTGCTCCCTCACCTCTCACCCCCGTGATCTGAGCGGACAGCAGATCACGGGGGTGACAGGGGAGGGAGCACAGATCACGGGGGTGAGAGGTGGCGGGAGAGCGGACAGCAGATCACGGGGGTGACAGGGGAGGGATCCCCTGTCACCCCCGTGATCTGCTGTCCGCTCTCCCTCCACCTCTCACCCCCGTGATCTGTGCTCCCTCCCCTGTCACCCCCGTGATCTGCTGTCCACTCTCCCGCCACCTCTCACCCCCGTGATCTGTGCTCCCTCACCTCTCACCATCGTGATCTGTGCTCCCTCACCTCTCACCCCCGTGATCTGTGCTCCCTCACCTCTCACCCCCGTGATCTGTGCTCCCTCACCTCTCTCCCCCGTGATCTGTGCTCCCTCAACTCTCACCCCTGTGATCTGTGCTTTGCTCACCTGTCTCCCCCGTGATCTGCGCTGTGCTCCCTCTCCCACCTCTCACCCTCCCCGATCTGCTGCCTCCTTCATCTCCTGTGATCCTGCTGCCTAGATCCATCCTGTAAGGTAACTATCCCCAATATCACCTCCCACTCCCCTTCCCTCCCATCCACCCCTTCACCCCATCCTCTGCCGCTCCTGCATCCACTGCGCCTTCTCCCAGCTGCCTCCACCCTATCCCAGCCGCCTCCACCCTATCCCAGCCGCCTCCATCTCACAATCGCAGATGCTCCCTTTATATGCCACTGCCCCCCCCATCTGCCGCCCCCCCCATATGCTGCAGTTCTAATCAATCCTGTAAGTATTGTTCGTGGCTCTTTTCTAACTATCCCCAATCGCATCTCCTACTCCCTCCCCCCCCCCTTCTCCCCCACCTGCTTGCCGCCAAGTGCTGATCAGCTACGTGATTGGCTGATCAGGTACGTAATTGTTGCTCTAGTTTTTGCTTTTTTTGTGCACCCCAAATAAAAAAAACAAAAAAAAAACTTGAACAATTAGGTACCTGATCAGCAATCGTCCTGCAGTCGTACTCGACTTTGGACAGGACTTTTTTCCATCCCACCTAGTCTCCCCCCCTTTTTTGCAGAACATTCGTGCGTGCGCCCTGTTTTATTTTTCTATGCCATGGGGGGTCTAGTTTCCAAAATGGGGCCACATGTGGGGGAGCTCCACTGTTTCGGCACCTCAGGGGGTCTCCAAACACAGCATGGAATACGCTAATTATCCCAGACAATTTTGCGTTGGAAAAGTCAAATGACGCTCCTTGCATTCCGAGCCCTGCTGTGCGCCCAAACATTTGATTTCCACCACATATGAGGTATCTGTGTACTCAGGAGAAATTGCACCATACATTTTATGGTGCAATTTTTCCTGATACCCTTGTGAAAAAAAAGCTACCTAGTTGAAGTAACAATTTTGTGGTAAAAAATTATTTTTTTATTTTCACGGCTCAACTCTATTACCTTTTGTGAACCCCCAGAGGATCAAAGTGCTCAATAAACATCTAGATAAATTCCATGAAGGGTCTAGTTTCCAAAATGGGGTCACATGTGGGGGAGCTCCACTGTTTCGGCACCTCAGGGGGTCTCCAAACACAACATGGAATACGCTAATTATCCCAGACAATTTTGCGTTTGAAAAGTCAAATGACGCTCCTTGCATTCCGAGCCCTGCTGTGTGCCCAAACATTTGATTTCCACCACATATGAGGTATCTGTGTACTCAGGAGAAATTGCACCATACATTTTATGGTGCAATTTTTCCTGATACCCTTGTGAAAAAAAAGCTACCTGATTGAAGTAACAATTTTGTGGTAAAAACAATTTTTTTTTATTTTCACGG
This sequence comes from Anomaloglossus baeobatrachus, assembly GCF_048569485.1. Lineage (NCBI taxonomy): Eukaryota > Metazoa > Chordata > Amphibia > Anura > Aromobatidae > Anomaloglossus > Anomaloglossus baeobatrachus. The sequence continues at coordinate 179,330,916 of NC_134361.1, forward strand.
CTCAACTCTATTAACGTTTGTGAATCCCCCAGAGGATCAAAGTGCTCAATAAACATCTAGATAAATTCCATGAGGGGTCTAGTTTCCAAAATGGGGTCACATGTGGGGGAGCTCTACTGTTTCGGCACCTCAGGGGGTCTCCAAACACAACATGGAATACGCTAATTATCCCAGACAATTTTGCGTTTGAAAAGTCAAATGACGCTCCTTGCATTCCGAGCCCTGCTGTGTGCCCAAACATTTGATTTCCACCACATATGAGGTATCTGTGTACTCAGGAGAAATTGCACCATACATTTTATGGTGCAATTTTTCCTGATACCCTTGTGAAAAAAAAGCTACCTGATTGAAGTAACAATTTTGTGGTAAAAACAATTTTTTTTTATTTTCACGGCTCAACTCTATTAACGTTTGTGAATCCCCCAGAGGATCAAAGTGCTCAATAAACATCTAGATAAATTCCATGAGGGGTCTAGTTTCCAAAATGGGGTCACATGTGGGGGAGCTCTACTGTTTCGGCACCTCAGGGGGTCTCCAAACACAACATGGAATACGCTAATTATCCCAGACAATTTTGCATTTGAAAAGTCAAATGACGCTCCTTGCATTCCAAGCCCTGCTGTGCGCCCAAACATTTGATTTCCACCACATATGAGGTATCTGTGTACTCAGGAGAAATTGCACCATACATTTTATGGTGCAATTTTTCCTGATACCCTTGTGAAAATAAAAAACTACCTGGTTGAAGTAACAATTTTGTGGTAAAAAAATTTTTTTTTATTTTCACGGCTCAACTCTATTAACTTTTGTGAAGCCCCCAGAGGATCAAAGTGCTCAATAAACATCTAGATAAATTCCATGAGGGGTCTAGTTTCCAAAATGGGGTCACATGTGGGGGAGCTCCACTGTTTCGGCACCTCAGGGGCTCTCCAAACGCAACATGGTGTGGCTAACGATTCCAGCTAATTTTCTGTTCAAAAAGTCAAATGACACTCCTTCCCTTTCAAGTCCTGCGGTGCGCCCAAACAGTGGTTTTTCGCCACATATGAGGTATCTACATGCTCAGAAGAAATTGCCCAACAAATTTTGGGGGTTCATTTAATCCTGCTACCCTTGTGAAATGCAATATTTGAGGCTAAATTAACATTTTTGTTGCAAAAAGTAAAATGTTCATTTTTTCCTTCCACATTGCTTTAGTTACTGTGAAGCACCAGAAGGGTTAATAACCTTCTTGAATGTGGTTTTGAGTAGCCTGAGGGGTGCCATTTTTGGAATGGTGTCACTTTTGGGTGTTTTGCATCATGTAGACCTTTCAAAATCGCTTCACATGTGATGTGGTCCCTAAAAAAAGTGGCTTTGTAAATTTTGTTGTAAAAATGAGAAATTGCTCATAAACTTTGAACCCCTATAACTTCCTTAATTTTTTTTTTTCCCCAAAATTGTTCTGATGTAAAGTAGACATGTGGGAAATGTTATTTATTAATTATTTTGCGTCATATGTCTCGTTGATTTTAGAGCATACAAATTCAAAGTTCGAAAATTACAAAATTTTCAAAATTTTTGCGAAATTTCTGTTTTTTTCACAAAGATACACAAAAAATATCGGCCTAAATTTACCACTAACATGAAGCCCAATATGTCACGAAAAAACAATCTCAGAATCACCGGGATCCGTTGAAGCGTTCCAGAGTTATAACCTCATAAAGCGACACTGGTCAGAATTGCAAAAAATGGCCTGGTCTTTAGGGTCAAAATAGGCTTGGGGCTGAAGGGGTTAAAAGTTTATTCCCATCGTCATAAATACTCATTGTCGAACAGAGAATGTAAAAACAAGTAATTTAACAATTTTCAGCTTATTATAAAAATTCTGCTGTTATTGAGATTTTTTTTTTTTACATCTGGAGACTGACCACCGCTGGTAGACAGTAGAGCATGCACAGTGCTCACAAGCTATTTTCTAATGAGCACTGTTTCGAAGGTGGCCAGGATTGTTGGTCCACGCTGTTAAGTCATAATCTCTTCCAGTGCTTACAAGCTAAACAGAAGCAGTGGTCTGTCTCCTAGGCAACGAGCTGTAAACAAACATGAAAAGTATTAATTTTTCAAAAATGACTGCAAATTTTAATAAGCAGTAAATTGCAAAAATATTTGTTTTAACAAGCATTATTGGACATTATCCATTTAAGAAGATGAGAATAATTTTTATTTAATTTTTATTCATTTTTATTGAGATATTCAAACGTATAAATAGTACAGTTTGGTAAAACAATCAGTACGCTTGATAATATTTTAAAATTTCCATTTTGTACAATAAAAATAATTAATTTTCAACTCCTTTTAAGTTGTGTAATTATTTGAATGGTAGTAAAAAGGGAACAAAGGGCTGCAGAGGTGGTGACGGTTACAAAACAACTTGCGTTTTTCCATATTTCCCTTGGGAAAGGCACAAATCAATATTGCCTGCTTATACATGCAAACTATTCTACTTATTGCTTCAGTTCTCACCTTTACCTTTTTGGAAGTATTGATTGACCCAGTGGGCGTCACCACTCCAGGCTAGTAACAAAATGGGGATGGTAGCTCTTCCAGATGTATTGGCAGATCTTCCATCAAATTCCTCTCTTGGTACCAAGAGGTCAGCTGAAAGCACTTGGAAGCTTAACAAGTATGGGCAGGATATCAATAAAGCTCTCCAAGCTTTGAAAAAATCTTTTGACATGCATTTTTTTTTCGTTCAACGCCTCTACCCAGTCCATTTTAATTACAGATGCTAGTTTTCAAGAAATAGCTTAAGTGGTTGGGGAAGGAGTCAATCCAAGTTTGCTATATTGTGTTAACGCCTGCTGCCAAGATCATATATGTAGGTTTTATTTTCATCCTAGTACATGGAAAGTAATCATCATCATCATCATCATCGTCATCATCAATGGTATCAAAGATGGTCTAAAATAGATCGAGTGGAACACAGTTTCTAAGGCCTCTGCCACATTCACGTGAAAATCACGCACGTGCCGAGAGACACGTATTTCCCCTGCGTGTTGCGTGCAGGTAAGTAAGTGTCTCTGGTAGGTGCGGGACACGTGTGTTCTACGTGTGCTATCCGCGATTGCACACGTAGAACCGGTAATTAAAATACTCACCTGGTCCTTCCTGCTGTCCGCGCTGCTGTCCAGTGTGCTGATCCTCGGTCTCCAGCCCTCCCGTCTCCCCCAGGCAGTGAAGTGAATATTCAATGAGAATAATGAGCGGCAGTCGGCAGCAAGAGGCAGCAGCGGCAGAGACAGGAGGGCTGGAGAAGGTGAGTAAATGTTTTTTTTTTCACTGACACGTGTGTTTTCGCCGGCGCGTGTCACACGGAACCGCATCCACACTACACCCGTGTGGTACGGGTGCGGGCCGTGTGACACCCGTGCTGCCGGAGAAAACACTGACATGTCAGCGCTTTGAAAAACGCACACACGTACAAACGCACACGGACACACGTTCCGTGTGGTTTTACGTGTGTGTGCCTGCTACAATAGGGTAGCATTGGTTAACGTGTCTCCGTGCCGCCGGTACGTGTAAAAAATGCCAAACACGTGCCGGCGGCACGGATGTGTGTCACAGGCCTAAGAGGTATTATGGTGAATTTGTTTAAAGTGAACCTGTCACCAGGTTTTTCCCTTATGAGCTGCGGCCACCACCCATGAGCCCTTATATACAGCATTCTAATATGCTATATATAAGATAAACCACTAATTGAATAACAAGATCCATTATAATGAACAAACATTCAGGTAGATTTATTTTTAACCATGAGCCCAAAGGTATAACTACTAACCTACATACGACCACTGGTCACTATTGAATATATTGAGTCCAAAAATTAGACAACCACATAATATAGAAAAATCGTATAACAAAATTTTATTTATATTTATAATTGCTGGGACATGCAGTGTAAAGAGACAATGTCAATTAAAAACATGTGCAAACCCGTGCATAAAACTAACCAGGGCAGTGTGGTCAGTTATACAATATCAACCTATAGAGTATGGCTGGGCGGGTACATAGGATAATCAAACTTCAGTTTTTCATAACAGTATCACATGATAACCAGATCACAATATAGATGTATAATCATATGCAGTGCTTACATACATATTTCAGGATAGTCTAGTGACAATATTCATATGTACAGCACAATTTGACAGTAGGCTAGATCTACCAGATCATTATTTATCAATAAAGTTTGCATTTTGGTTATTTCTATCAGGGTCACCTAGAGTAGTACTAGTTATAGGCAATATCTGATAGATGCACATAATTCTACTGCATTGGTTAATTTTGTAAATAACCAGAGGTATGAATTTATACAGATTAGGATAACATGTTGGAGGAAGCAGTTTAAAGCCTGCTTTACACGTTGCAATTTTGCATACGATATCGTATGCGATCGTGACCGCCCCCATCGTCTGTGCGGCACGTTCAATTTGTTGAACGTGCCGCACAAACGATTAACCCCCGTCACACGTACTTACCTGTCCATATGACCTCGATGTGGGCGGCAAACGTCCACTTCCTGGAGTGGGAGGGACGTCCGGCGTCACATCGACGTCACGCGGCAGCCGGCCAATAGAAGCGGAGGGGCGGAGATGAGCGGGACGTAAACATCCCGCCCACCTCTTTCCTTCCACATTGCCGGCTGGAGCCGCGGGAGGCAGGTAAGATCTGTTCAATGTTCCCAGGGTGTCACACACTGCGATGTGTGCTGCCTCGGGAACATTGAACAACCCGACGTGCAATTCGTCAGGATTCAACGACGTGTATGCAATGAACGTTTTACCATCACACACTGCAATGTACCTTACGATGCCGGATGTGCGTCACTTACGACGTGACCCCGTCGACACATCGTAAGATATATTCTAGCATGTAAAGTGGACTTAAATCAAACAGTTTGACCAATGTTAAACACCTATAGTAGTCACAGTATCAATAAAGTTGCTATATATAAGTGGTTGGGCTTAAGAAATCCCTTTAGTTGACCTGATAGTTAGTGGGATTAATGTAATGAAGGCCCAAAACTTGTCATGATGGTAAAACCACTGCCAGACCTACTGACCCGCTGCCGCCATGTGTGTCACGACCACACTGCCCCGCACTTATATAAGAGCCCAGGCCGCTGTGTAGAATGTAAAAAACACTTTTATAATACTCACCTACAGGGCGGTCCGGTCCGATGGGTGTCACTGCACTCTGGTCCGGCACCTCCTCTCCGTGTCGATCTCCGTCCTCCTTCTTCTGAAGCCCGTCTGCATGATGCATTCTACGTCATCTACACTAGCCGGCATTAAGGTCCCATGCAGGTGCACTTTGATCTGCCCTGAGCAGCTCAGGGCAGATCAAAGTATTGTAGTGCGCATGCGCAGGCAGTCTTTAACCTTTCCTTGTGTCTGCACATTACAGTACTTTGATCTGCCCTCAGCAGGGAAGATCAAAGTGCAACTGCACAGAAACGCAATGCCGGCATGGGCTGGATAGAAGGAGGACGAGATCATAGCAGAGAGGAGGCGCCCGACTGAAGAGCAGCGGCGCCCATCGGACCGGAGCGCTTCGCTAGGTGAGTATTATAAAAGTGTTTTTTCCATTCTGCAGAGCGGCCTGGGCTCTTATATACAGTATTCTGGATTGCTGTGTATAAGAGCCCACTGGTGGTGGCCGCAGCTTATAGTTGCCAAATCTGGTGACATGCCCATAAATTGCAATCTATCTGCTTTATCAGTTTTATACATTAATAAAGAGAACATAGCATTCAGTGCTGCCCTTTTTATTTTAGAAAAGAATGCGTAGCTTTATACTAGTGATTTTATTTAAATAATACCTACCAACAAAAGACATCCCAAGTTTCTCTAATGTCCTGCTAAAGGACTCACTCAGAATTTGGAGTTTTGTGAGATTTCCGGGATGGAAAACCATTGCTGTAAAAGAGCGGGATTTCGCTCTCTGCACTAACCCGGTACTGCCGCATTCTAAGCCGTTACAGAATGGAAATATCATTAAAGGGGTTTGGTAAAAAGTAAGTAAAGTATGAGGAAGTGTTGGGTTAGTGCAGAGAGTGAAAGCTCTTTCACGAGGACGGCCGTGGGAGGAGTGTGTGAAACCCATAGGCACTTTTAAGCTGATGTCTATTGGAAATATACCAATTTTGTATCCTCTTAAAGGAGTGATTTTATAGGTTATTTGAAGAGTCATTTCTGAGTTTCTTCTGGGAGATATTTGATATTTTATTCTAATGCTGTTTTGGATGTGTCTAATGCGGTGTGAGACTGTGACCGGGGTTATCTATGACGGCCGGTACGTCTCGCCCCGGTTGTGCTCACTCCATGATAGAAAGTAACTCCACTCCGGGGTTAATGCTGTTTCCCTACAGGCTGAAAGGAGGGTTAAAAGGGAACAGGAAGATGGGCGTGGTCGCCTAGTGTGTGAGGGAGTGAACACAACTCCCTGAGTATCTGCCGGAGAAACAAGTGTATGCTGTATTGGACTTGTGATTTGTGCAATAAACCGTGTGCTGTGACCCTTGGTGCCTGGATCCCGTTTCTTCTGCTACGCAGCCGACCACGCTACCTCACATATGGTGGAGAATGCGGGCATGCCAGCCTGGTGAGGTGTAGCTTCCATTTCTGGTGACCCGGTAGCACATGTCCTGGATTCAAGCGGCTATACTACAGCCCAAACCCGGCGACGCCATGGAGGACATACTAAAGCAGCTGGTTCAGGCCAATGCACGTCAGCAGCAAGCCTTGCAATTGCAGGAACAAAGACATCAAGAACAGATGGTTCTCCTGGCCAAGGCGATCCGTGCCGGACCGGCAGCAACAACCCCGGGACCGGGTGACGACGGCAGCGTCCGGAAAACGGTGAGACAAGCGTTGCAAAAGATGACCCCGGGGGATGATGTGGAAGCGTTCCTGGTGGTGTTTGAGCGGGTGGCCGAGCGGGAAAAGCTGCCGACCCCCCAGTGGGCTGAGGTATTGTCGCCCTATCTGACGGGGGAGCCCCAAAAAGCGTACCTGGACCTCTGTACCGAGGACGCCATAGACTATGCGACCCTGAAAGCCGAAATACTTGCTCGGTTGTGGGTGAATACCTATGTACGGGCTCAGCGGGTAAATCAGTGGTTCTATGAGGAAGCCAAACCCGTACGCTCCCAGGCCTATGACTTGTTGCATCTGGTAAAGAAGTGGTTGCAGCCTGACACTCTGAACCCTGTGCAAATGGTGGAAAGGGTAGTGGTGGATCGCTTTGTGCGTACCTTACCCGTCACCATTCAACGGTGGGTAGGACAGGGCGACCCAAGTACCCTGGACCAATTAGTAGGTCTGGTGGAGCGGCATGTGGCTACGCAGGAGCGAATATTGCAAAGGTTCTATTGGCCCGGGGTCTTTGGGGAGGTAAAACGGTTCTGTGAAACCTGCCCGGAGTGTCAGCTTACCGCACCCCTGGCCCACTTTCGCAGTCCATTGGTGCCCTTACCCATTATAGAAGTTCCTTTTGAACGGATAGGGATGGATCTGGTGGGGCCCCTCGTAAAGTCCGCTCGAGGGCACCAACACATCCTAGTGATCGTTGACTATGCCACCCGGTATCCTGAGGCGATACCTCTCAGACATACTGCAGCAAAGCTTATAGCTCGGGAGTTGTTTGCTGTGTTCTGCTGGGTGGGGTTGCCCAAGGAGATCCTTACGGATCAGGGGACCCCATTCATGTCTAAAGTGACCAAAGAGCTATGCCGGCTACTCCAGATCAAGCAGTTGCGTACGTCTGTGTATCATCCTCAAACGGACGGTTTAGTCGAGCGTTTCAATAAAACCCTGAAAACCATGCTAAAAAGGGTGATTTCAAAGGACGGGAAAGACTGGGATATGATGCTTCCCTATTTGATGTTTGCCATCCGAGAGGTGCCACAGGCATCCACGGGGTTTTCGCCTTTTGAGTTGTTATACGGGTGACATCCCCGGGGATTGTTGGACCTGGCAAAAGAAACCTGGGAGCAGGAGCCCACCCCCCATAAAAGTGTGATTGAACACATTTTAGGAATGCAGAACCGCATAAGCGCGGTCATGCCAATTGTGAAGGAGCATTTACAGGAGGCTCAGGCCGCGCAAAGCGGCCGCTACAATAGACAAGCCACCGTGCGGACCTTTAAACCCGGGGATCGGGTATTGGTATTAATCCCCACGGCGGAGAGTAAATTTCTGGCTCAGTGGCAAGGCCCCTACGAGATAAAGGAAAGAGTCGGGGTGGTCAACTATAGGGTATTGCAGCCCGGTAGGCGGAAACCTGAACAAATATACCATGTCAACCTATTAAAACCTTGGCAGGAACGGGAAAGCCTAATGGTTGATTTTTCCCCATCTCCCTCCTCTTCGGGTCGTTCCACCCCGGCTCCAGTGCCTTCCGGAGAGGACGAACCAGAAGTAAGGATTGGAGAAGCCCTCACCAAGCAACAGAGGCGAGAGGCCAGACGGCTGGTTCAGCAGAACCCCGATGTCTACTCCGAGCTGCCTGGTAGGACAAGTCTGATACGACATGACATTGTCACCGAGCCTCACCTGAAGGTACGCCTGAAGTCATACCGGGTACCGGAGGCTCAAAGACAAGCCATATCAGAGGAAGTGAAGACAATGCTACGACTAGGGGTCATCGAAAAATCCCGGAGTGAATGGGCTAGTCCTATTGTCCTAATACCAAAACCCGATGGCTCCTTAAGGTTCTGCAATGACTTTAGGAGATTGAACGAAGTATCCAAGTTCGATCTCTACCCCATGCCCCGGGTGGATGAGCTGATTGATAGGCTGGGACAGGCGCGATATTTCACCATGCTCGACCTGACCAAGGGGTACTGGCAGGTGCCACTGACGGAGTCCGCAAAGGAGAAAACCGCTTTTGTTACGCCGGAGGGTCTCTTCCACTATGTTGTCTTGCCTTTTGGGTTACACGGCGCTCCGGCCACATTCCAGAGGTTGATGGACTTGGTGCTGGAACCCCACCAGGCGTATGCATCAGCGTACCTTGATGACATCATTATTTACAGCTCCGATTGGCAGACCCACTTGGAACAGGTACAAGCGGTGGTGGACGCGCTCCGAACAGCCGGATTGACAGCCAATCCCAAGAAATGTGCGTTGGGGCTCACGGAAGCCCGCTACTTGGGCTACGTAATAGGCCAAGGAGTGATTAAGCTCCAAATTAACAAAGTAGAGGCGATCCAGAAGTGGCCTAGACCCCTGACCACGAAGCAGGTTAGGGCCTTCCTGGGTATTGTGGGGTACTACAGGAGGTTTGTAAAGGATTTTGCGGGACTATCGGCCCCCTTGACGGACCTTCTCAAAAGCAAGAAGTCCGTCATGGTGCGCTGGACTCCGCAGGCCGAGGACTCCTTCCGGGCCCTGAAGGGGGTCCTGTGCGGACAGCCCGTTCTGGTCAACCCTGATTTCCGGAAGGAGTTCATAGTACAGACTGACGCCTCTGAGGTCGGCCTGGGGGCAGTGCTGTCTCAGGTGGTTCAGGGGGAGGAACACCCCGTCACCTTCTTAAGTAGGAAGCTCACCCCTCCCGAGCGGAATTATAGCGTAGTGGAGAAGGAGTGCCTGGCGATCAAGTGGGCCTTGGAGTCCCTACGCTATTACCTGCTGGGACGACAGTTTCGCTTGGTGACTGATCACTCTCCGCTGGTCTGGATGAGGTCCGCCAAGGAAAGGAATGCCCGGGTTACCCGGTGGTTCCTTTCTCTGCAGAACTTCCGGTTTACGGTTGAACACCGGGCCGGTAGGTTGCAGGGCAACGCCGATGCCTTGTCCCGCGGCCCGTGTTTGATGGCGGGAGTTCAACCCCGCACGCTTGAACTGAGGGGGGGGGTATGTGAGACTGTGACCGGGGTAATCTATGACGGCCGGTACGTCTCGCCCCGGTTGTGCTCACTCCATGATAGAAAGTAACTCCACTCCGGGGTTAATGCTGTTTCCCTACAGGCTAAAAGGAGGGTTAAAAGGGAACAGGAAGATGGGCGTGGTCGCCTAGTGTGTGAGGGAGTGAACACAACTCCCTGAGTATCTGCCGGAGAAACAAGTGTATGCTGTATTGGACTTGTGATTTGTGCAATAAACCGTGTGCTGTGACCCTTGGTGCCTGGATCCCGTGTCTTCTGCTACGCAGCCGACCACGCTACCTCACAGCGGTAAGAATCAACTTATTCAGAAACACTCTACAGACATCATCATCAATGTCTCCATTGGGGCTCAAAATCTGAATTCCCTATTAGGAATGAGTGAACCCCTGAAAGTTCGGTTCAGCGGGTTCAGCTGGACTTTAGATAAAGTTTGGTTTGGGACCCGGACGTGACCTGAACTCCAATGTAAGTCACTAATTGGGCAGTTTGGATCTCCGCCCATATTCCCGGAGCCATAAACAGAACACTTCTGTGGGAGGATGGGCAGCGTTTTTCATATTTTTTGTTTGGTGTACACTACAGCCGATCATTCTGTTGTTACCCCCAGTGAGAGCCATTCAAACACTTCAAGTGGCTCACACTGGGCTGAGCACCGAGTGTACCCAAGTGTACCCGAGCATTGTGATGCTCACGCGAGTGGTTTGCATATGAAACACCCGAACTCTGTGTTTTTTTGTAAAGTCGGTGTTTAGTATGAACACCGAACATCGAACCTTGTGTGTGCTCATCTCTACTCCCAATGTCTTTGAAGTGTTGAAGGAAACTGGAGGTAACCCATGCAAGCCCAGGGCAAACATACAAACTCCTTGCAGTTGGTATCCTGGTTAGGATTTGAACTCAAGGACCTCAGTGCTACAATGTTAACCATAGAGCCACCGTGCCGCCACCGTGCCACCACACGTGTGCCATGGTGTATGTTTGGTAGTATATACTTTCATAGTGGGAGGGCATTTTAATATTGTACATAGAGCAGGGTTCTACTCCCGAGAATCCATTTGAGATTTTCTAAAGAACTGTGCAGAGACATATTTTGGTCTGTAATAAAATTTGTAAAAACACATGTGTATTGTAGCAAATCGATTGCCAATCTCATTGGCATTACTATGTTGTAAGTGCATATTTTAGGGATGTTTAACACTCCTTGAGCTTTGGTTGTAAAGTGTGAAGCAGACATTTTGATCTTCCATCTCTTCAGAAAAAGCAGGAATACACATAATATTTTCCTGTCTTTTGGGCAGATATACTTAATATTGTTAAGGAATATAGGGCCATTTACACGCTGCGACATCTCTAACGATATATCGTCGGGGTCACGGTGTTTGTGACGCACATCCGGCGTCGTTAGCGACATTGCAGAGTGTGACAGGCAGGAGCGACCTTAAACAATCGCAAAAGAGACAAAAATCGTTGGTAAATGAGAGGTCGTTCATTTACCAAAAATCGTTGTCTGGTAAGTAGCAATGTTGTTCGTCGTTCCTGCGGCATCACACATCGCTATGTGTGACACCGCAGGAACGAGGAACATCTCCTTACCTGCGTCCACCGGCAATGAGGAAGGAAGGAAGGAGGTGGGCGGGATGTTCCGGCCGCTCATCTCCGCCCCTCCTCTGCTATTGGGCGTCTGCCGTGTGACATCGCTGTGACACCGCACGGACCGCCGGCCAGAGCGACGTCGCAGGGAAGGTAAGTCTGTGTGACGGGTGTAAGCGATGTTGTGCGCCACAGGCAGTGATTTGTCCATGATGCACAACCGACGGGGACGGGTACGCTCGCTAGCGATATCGGTACTGATATCGTAGCGTGTAATGTACCCTTAAAGCATAGACAAAATATGCGGGAACTTCACCATTTTGACATATCTGATGTTTACGTGTAAGATGGCTAATGTCTCCATGTCCTCAATGTTTCCACCCAATTTGGGATATATGGTTTTATCATTTCCTCCATATAAATAAAAAAAGTATAGGGCACTCTCAATGGTTAGGTGCACCTATATGCAGTTTGGGAGACCTATATACAAATACCTTATTGTGGACAAAATGAAATATTGGGAGGGAGTCGTTGCTCTGGCGAATTGATGGGTGTCCCAAATAAGGGTAATAGAGTTTCACTCACTACACAGGCAATTCATAGATGCAAATGAGCATCATATACCATATTTTTCGCTTTATAAGACGCACCTGATTATAAGACGCACCCCCAAATTTGGTGAAGGAAAAGAGATTTTTTTTTTTAATGTTAAATGTTAAATGGGGTCCGTCTTATAATGCAGTGTACGTCTAACAAATCATATAGGGTATACAGTGCTGGCCAAAAGTATTGGCACCCCTGCAATTCTGTCAGAGAATACTCAGTTTCTTCCTGAAAATGATTGCAATCACAAATTCTTTGGTATTGTTATCTTCATTTAATTTGTCTTCAATGAAAAAAAAAAAAAAATTGTCATAAAGCCAAATTGGATATAATTCCACACCAAACATAAAAAAGGGGGTGGACAAAAGTATTGGCACTGTTTGAAAAATCGTGTGATGCTTCTCTAATCTGTGTAATTAACAGCACCTGTAACTTACCTGTGGCACCTAACAGGTGTTGGCAATAACTAAATCACACTTGCAGCCAGTTGACATGGATTAAAGTTGACTCAACCTCTGTCCTGTGTCCTTGTGTGTACCACATTGAGCATGGAGAAAAGAAAGAAGACCAAAGAACTGTCTGAGGACTTAAGAATCCAAATTGTGAGGAAGCATGAGCAATCTCAAGGCTACAAGTCCATCTCCAAAGACCTGAAAGTTCCTGTGTCTACGGTGAGCAGTGTCATCAAGAAGTTTAAAGCCCATGGCACTGTGGCTAACCTCCCTAGATGTGGAAGGAGAAGAAAAATTGATGAGAGATTTCAACGCAAGATTGTGCGGATGGTGGCTAAAGAACCTCGACTAACATCCAAACAAGTTCAAGCTGCCCTGCAGTCTGAAGGTACAACAGTGTCAACTTGTACTACACGTCGGCGTCTGAATGAAAAGGGACTGTATGGTAGGATACCCAGGAAGACCCCACTTCTAACCCCGAGACATAAAAAAGCCAGGCTGGAGTTTGCCAAAATTTACCTGAGAAAGCCTAAAACGTTTTGGAAAAAAGCCATCAACATAGAGTTTACAGGAAAAAAAAAGAGGCATTCAAAGAAAAGAACACGGTCCCTACAGCCAAACATGGCAGAGGTTCCCTGATGTTTTGGGGTTGTTTTGCTGCCTCTGGCACTGGAGTGCTTGACCGTGTGCATGGCATTATGAAGTCTGAAGACTACCAACAAGTTTTGCAGCCTAATGTAGGGCTTAGTGTGAGAAAGCTGGGTCTTCCTCAGAGGTCATGGGTCTTCCAGCAGGACAATGACCCAAAACACACTTCAAAAAGCACTAGAAAATGGTTTGATAGAAAGCACTGGAGACTACTAAAGTGGCCAGCAATGAGTCCAGACCTGAATCCCATTGAAAACCTGTGGAGAGATCTCAAGATGGCAGTTTGGAGAAGGCACCCTTTAAATCTCAGGGACCTGGAGCAGTTTGCCAAAGAAGAATGGTCTAAAATTCCAGTAGAGCATTGTAAGAAACTCATTGATGGTTACCGGAAGCGGTTGTTCGCAGTTATTTTGGCTAAAGGTTGTGCAACCAAGTATTAGGCTAAGGGTGCCAATACTTTTGTCTGGCCCATTTTTGGAGTTTTGTGTGAAATGATCAATGATTTGATTTTTGTTTCATTCCCTGTGTTTGATATGGACCCCTATGGATGGCACACCTCCCCCTTTGTTTGATATGGCCCCCTATGGATGGCACACCTCCCCCTGTGTTTGATATGGCCCTCTATGGATGGCACACCTCCCCCTGTGTTTGATATGGCCCCCTATGGATGGCACACCTCCCCCTGTGTTTGATATGGTCCCCTATGGATGGCACACCTCCCCCTGTGTTTGATATGGCCCCCTATGGATGGCACACCTCCCCCTTTGTTTGATATGGCCCCCATGCTGCTGCCCATAGTAAAATTAAACACTCTTTCCTTACCTTCTCCAGGGCTGCAATCCCGGTGTCTCCCTCCGTGCTGCTGAGCTCCTGCACTTTCTGATTCTCGGTACTGGTCATGTGATCAGCACAGCAGAGTGATATCATCTCTGTGTGCCTGATCACAGCGGTAGCAGAGAGACCGGGAAGATCAGCGCTGGAGGCGGTAAGTAAAGAGTTTTTTATTTTACTATGGGCAGCAGCATGGAGGCCATATACAACACAAGGGGGGGCATGTGCCATCAAAGGGGGGCACAGGCACATATACTATGCGCTGCTCCCCCAGCCCATCACCGCAGTGCGGTTTCAGCACCACAGTGATGGACAGCGGCAGTGCATATTATATGATCGGGAGCAGGAGAACTCCCGCTGCCTCCTGCAGCCTTCACCAGCCTCCACCAGCCTCCAGCACCGCTCCAGAGCTGCCCCCACCTCCCCTGGGCCCTGTAGGATATAATCCGTATATTCGGATTATAAGACGCGCCCCCTACTTTCCCTCAAAATTTGGGGGAACAAAAATGCGTCTTATAAAGCAAAAAATACCGTAATATTTTGTTTCCTTTAATGAAGCAGAAAGCAAATCAAACACCTGCCACAGGCTTACCAATAACAATGCAGCAGAATGATTGGTCTCCCAGCAGGGGGACAATCTAGGATCACCCTATTTTCAGGGATGTGTTCACATTACTGCAGCATGATCTAGAGTAACCCTTTAATATGATAATGCAATGTCAAGAAATCCACAATTTCCTGAAGTAGGTAATTATTCGACATAGGTTAAAACTGACATCCAAATGGAGCTCTCATGTTCTTCCATGAAGAGATGACCACTTGCGTCTGATAGGTGATGCTCCTGTAAATATGGCATAAATACCTGAAATTAAAATACCCCTGTAACTTGCTATCTAGTTGCAGAAAAATACATGCATATAAAATGGTTCTAGATGTTCATGATGACGACCTACTATAAAATATGTAGAGCTCGGGAACTGAAATATTTGTAATGTGGAACTAGTCAGGCTCTACAACTAGTACCGCATCGGATGCCAACCTTCAACAGATACAGATAACCTTGACAAAGACCAAATTGATTGACAAAGTTTAGTGAATAGTATCTGATAGTTTACTTACTGGAGTTATTAAAATTCACTTAAAACAACTAGAGATGAGCCATCACCCTAGTGTTCGAGTTTGGTTCGGTTCATCGAACAGCGGATGTGTTCGTCGAACGTTCGACGAAGTTCGTCGAACACTTTCAAACACCTTCGAACACCATTGAAAACAATGGCAGGCAAACACAAACACATACAAACATGCACAAGCATGAACGCACACACACATTATGCTCACCCTACCTTCTGTTCCATCGCCGGCCTCCTGGGACTTGCAGTTCGCCGGTAGAAGATGTGTATCGGGTAACCATCGCGACCGATGCCAGAACTTCTGCTGACAGAGCGGTGACGTCAAAGGCAGGTGCCGCTTGCTTCTGATTGGCCAGCACGCTGCCTTTGAGTAGCGTCTGACAGGAAGTTCCTCCCTTGTAGCTATGGTTACCCGATACACGTAGTTCGCCGCTACAGGATGTGTAACGGGTAACTATAGCGTCCGATGCCGGAACTTCATCCCTCTGTCAGACGCTACTCAAAGGCAGCGCGCTGGCCAATCACAGGCAAGCGGCTCCTGCCTTTGACGTCAGCGTTCTGGCAGCGGAAGTTCCGGCAACGGTCGCTATGGTTACCCGATACACATCTTATACCGGCGAACTGCAAGTCCCAGGAGGCCGGCAATGGAACGGAAGGTAAGGTGAGCATAATATGTGTGTGTTTGTGTGTGTGCGTGTGTGTTTGTGTGTGTTTGTGTGTGTGTGTTTGCGTGTGTTTGTGTGTGTGCGTGTGTGTTTGTGTGTGTTTGTGCATGTGTGGGATGGCACAATAGGGGACCAGGATGGGACATTTAACAAGTTGTAGAAGGAACTGTCTGTATTGCAATGATTTCCTATGGTAAATCTTGCTTTACCAAACGAGTAACTTGGTTAACAAGCACACTCCAAGAACGGATTGTTCTCGTTAACCAGGGTTCCACTGTATTAACATTGAATGACAGTATTACTGTGAAAAGCCAGTTACGCTTTTGGTGATCGAACCGTTATTGAACATAACTTCGAACTGTCAAACTTGAAGCTAAGTGTTCGTGTTCGTCAAACGACTCGAACATCGCCTAAAACAGGTTGAATTTCTGATTGGCGAACAGTTCAATTCAAACACCGCTCATCTCTAGAAACAACTTTTTCACTGCTGGAGTTCTACATCCTATATATAAGAGGTTAGAGTACTTCTTCAGAGCATGTAAAATTCTTTGTGGTAGAGAGAGCCTACTCAGATGAGACCTTTTATATAAATCCCTAATTCTTAAAAAACTGTGAATAAGTAGAAGACAAATGATCAAAGTGTTTATGGGAATGTAACAACAGATGCCGAGGAGAAGGACATTAAACTATTCCACGATCAAGCTCAAGAAGAAATCGACAATTTGCCAAAACAAGACAAAGTCATTATCATTGGAGGCTTGAATGACAAAGTGGGCCACGGCTGGAGGAAGATTAATTTACTTTCGTAAGAAAAATCAAGAAGAACACCTTCTTCCAAAATCACAAATAGAGTCTCTCTACATGGACATTACTGAATGGGGCCTATGAGAATCAGATGGACTACATATGTGCTCACCAAAGTTGGAGACCATCAATCATTACTGTGAAAGCAAGTCCAGTAGCTAGCAGACTGTGGAACTGATCATGAACTTTTGACAGCAAAGATTATAGTGAAGCATCAAAACGGACTAGAAAACAGTTTGTGTCTAGTGATAAGCTTGCGTGCTCACCACTGCTCGATACTCTATTGAGCATCAGGGTCCTTGGGTAAGTTTGTTACTCAATCGAGTGACGCCATGCTCGAGTCCCCACCCCACATGTTTTGCACCTGTTGGACAGCCAATCAACATGCAGGGATTGCTTTCCATTCATGGTAATGCCACAGCCATGTAGCCATTGTTGGAAAGAATACACTGAGCACCACTACAAGAACAACTTAGTGATACGGGAACAAACAGAGATGGAAAATTATAGCAAACTAAACATCTTGAAAGATGAAATTGTGACTTTGATAAAGCTTCTGTCGAAAAACAAAACACCTAGATGTGATAATATCCAATAGAGCTAATAAGTCTTCTGAAGCAGCAGTGTCGCGGGCAGGGGTCCGGCGGCCGCTGCTCAGTGGTGGCTCGAGCTGTAGGCCGGATCCCGGGGGTTCTCGAGCGGCACTCCTCGCCCGTGAGTGAAAGGGGTTTGTTGGGTGTGGGAATTGTTTATTGTCCGTGACGCCACCCACGGTTGTGGTGATTTCACCACCGCTGCTCTATACGGGGATCCCGGGAATGGTGATGCGGAGCAGCTAGGTGTTGTGTTGCCCCTCCGTGGGTAGGGGTTGGTGATCCCGGGGCCCGGTGATGGTTTGGGAGGTGCAGGGCCTGGTGGGCGCAGGGACGCGGGGGCAGCGCTGTGCCTTGCGGCACTGTGGTACTCACTCAGCCTGAGACGTTGACACAGTTTTTACGGTAAACCAAACGGCTGGTAAGACGGTCCCACGGACGGCTGCACTTGCTCTCCCGGTAGGTGACGGTGATGTCCCTTTTCCTTGCACCTGTGTTTACTTGTTGGTTGCGATGGGTCCCCACCGGTAACCCGCTCCCCGGCTTCAAGCTGGACCGGAGGAGCTCTACTCTTTGCCCGCAGGCGCTGGCCCTGAGAAACTGGTGCCTTGGCGGTGGCGGTGTCTCTCCTACACTGGCTGGGCTGTTGCCTTCAATCGGGACTTGGTTGTTGGGGGATCTACGTCCCCTTCACTGACGGATTCGGCAAATTATGGCGACTCCAAGCCTTGCCGGGGTCCGAGAGGCCCCTGCCCTGGTGATGACTGTCCTTCGGAACACTGCTCCGGACCGCCGGGCACACAGCCTCCGGGGTCCTTCCAGGAACTTCCAAACGGTCCCCCTCCAGACAGTCACCGCCGTTGCTGATCTTGCTGACCTGTCCTGCACACAGCTGGACTACTTCAGGCTTTCACACGCTCTTTCTGTTCTGTCACCACTCTTGCTTTCCTCCTTTACTACTTTTCTTCCTTCACTTTCACTTAGCTGTTTACTTTATCCCTGTCTGGGCTACTCCTCCACTCCTTCCACTTCCTCCTCCCTGACTAGACTCTGTTGTTTACTCAAGCTCGTCCCTGAGCTGACTGCCTGGTTTCTCCCGCCTCCAGAACTGTGAACTCCCCGGTGGGCGGAGCCAACCGCCTGGCCCACCCCCTGGTGTGAATCATCAGCCTCTGGAGGAAGGCAACAAGGATTTTTGGTTAGCTTAGATGTTCCTACCTGGGATGTAGGGTGTGGTGGTGTGTGACCTGTGTCCCCTGGCTTGCCCAGGGCGACACATTCCCCCTTAGCAAAATGCAGACCGTCCGCGGGCTGCCGTCCAACACCGGTTTTATTTTTCTGTAAAAGATAACATGGTAAGGTAACATATGTACATTTTTAATAACTCTTCCCTTAACGGGAGGCACATTACTTAAACGTTGCATAACGGTTTACGGTTACGGTTTCCGCTCTCTCCCACCCAAGCAACCTGGCCCTGATGCTGCCCCTAAAGCCCAGGCAGCACCCCTTGACCCACAGTCCAGCACACGGTACCCGAGCGGGATCTGTCCTTCCCTCCAGAGGGTAGCCACCGGTTCCTTTGGTGGCTGGGCCCCAGCCTGCTCTGCTCAGGGCCCTCCCTCCAACCTGCCTCTCCGGAGGCGGCATTGCGGAAAACGGTAACGGTAAACAACTTATTTACAAGCCACTTAACGTTTGTGGTTGCCCTGCAAGTTCACGGGCTTGTCCATGGATAGTTCCCATGCAAACTTTTTTTTAAACGGTCCCCACGGGGACAACGGTGTCGGCTCCAGCCGGTTCAATCACAAAGCAAATCAGGTAATGTACTCGGTATCATCATTTTCTTATCATTTTTCAACTTTTCAAACTTTTAAACAACAAACAACCACTCTTTACATTCCCTGACCCTTTTTACTCACAGAACGGTCTCCCTGTACCTAAGTGGAGGTTTACCTAGGTTAGAACGGGTGGACCTTCGGGGCCCGGTGTCAGTGGTGCTAGACAGGGGGGTAGAGGAAACAATCGGTTCCTCCTCCCTGCTATAGTGTGGAGCAGGCGGGGTGTAGGGGAGCTGAGTACAGGTTCATCCCTGGGCACTGGCACTGGTTCTGGCTCACGGTTAACCGCTTCCACTACTTCTTCATCCACAGGTTGTGGGAACAGTATCACTGGAAGAATCACCGCGCCGTTCTGTGTAGGCCAGTTTGCTGGGAAGTCACCCATTACAGTGTGGATTACCTCTGCTGCCTTCTCTGCTTGTGGAGGAACCGGTACTTCAGCCTCTGCCTCCAACGCTGGGGGGCACCTTTTTAGATGGTCCCGGGAAACTGTGGCCAGGGTGCCCCCTTGGTCACGACTGATCTAGTAGGCCTTCCCATCTCCCCATTCTGTGGGTTGTATGACGTAAGGGACTTGCTCCCACTGATCATCCAGCTTGTGGGCCTTCCTCTTCTGTTTCAGCACTACATCTCCTGGCTGGAAAGGACCCGCGGACGCCTTCTGATTGAACCGGTGCTCCTGCTGTTCTCGACTTCGACTGAGGTTTTTCTCCACATACTCCTGGATTTGCCGGTATTGTGCTCTCCTCCAACTTTCCCACTCCGCCGTCGAAGGGAGTGCTTCTGGGGCCTCCAACCCCATCTCCAGATCCACCGGCAGGCGGCCAGGCCGAGCCCTCATAAGATACGCTGGGGTGCACTTCGTCGAGCTAGAGGGGATATTATTGTACATGTCGACCAAGTCGGGTAACTTTTCCGGCCACAGGTTCCGTTCTTTCAGCGGTAGCGTCTTGAGAAGCCCCAGGACCAAGTGGTTCATTTTCTCGCACATGCCGTTGGTTTGGGCGTGGTACGGAGTGGTCCGGATTTTCTTGCAGCCGTACAACTGGCAGAATTCGTGGAACACCTCTGCTTCAAAGGCCGGGCCTTGGTCAGTCAGCACCTTTTCGGGATACCCATGGGGTCGGCAAAAATAAGCCTGGAACGCTCGAGCAGCAGTTCGACCAGTCAGGTCCTTAACGGGGACTACCACCATAAATCTTGAGTAGTGGTCTACAATGGTCAATGCGTAGGTGTACCCACTTCGGCTAGGGGTGAGCTTGACATGGTCTAGGGTGACCAGCTCCAGCGGCTGATGGGTGACTATGGGATGTAAGGGTGCCCTCTGGCTAGTCTCGTCCTTTCTCCTCAGCGTACAAGGACCGCACTCTCGGCACCAGGCTTCCACCGATTCACGCATCCCACTCCAATAGAACCGCTCCCTCAACAGCATCTCCAGCTTCTTCCACCCGAAGTGGCCAGCACCATCATGGTATGCCCGCAGGACAGTAGCGACGTCAGCTTAAGGAATGACCAACTGGCATATTTTCTCATGGGTCTTCGGGTTGATCAGCTCACGGTACAGCCTCCCTTGGTGTAGGTAAAGCCATTTCCGTTCTTTCCACAAGCGTTGGGCTTCGGCTGGAGCGGCAGGGTCTATTCCCGTAGCACCTTGTTCCACCAGAGTCTTGACAAGGCGAACAGCCAGCGCTTGGTCCTGAGCTTCCTGCCACCCTTGACTGGGCCGTGGGTCCAGATCCACTCGTTGCTGATGTACTTGTACCCTCTCAGTAGGCGGCTGGTGAAACGCAGGCAACTCGATCTCCTCGAGGTCGTCATCCTCGCACCCCTCTTCTGACAAATGGGGCATTCGGGAGAGTGCATCAGCATTTATGTTGACACGACCGGCTCGGTACTTTATGGTGAAATCATAGTTGGCTAGCCGGGCTACCCACCGCTGTTCCAGCGCGCCCAACTTGGCCGTGTTCAGGTGAGTCAGCGGATTGTTGTCCGTAAACTCGGTGAATGTTGCTGCCGCCAAATAGTGGCGGAACCGCTCCGTGATAGCCCACACCAATGCCAATAGCTCGAGCTTGAAGGAGCTGTAGTTCTCAGGGTTCCTTTCGGTCGGCCGGAGTTTTCGGCTAGCATAGGCAATCACCTTCTCCTTTCCATACTGGACCTGGGATAGGACCGCTCCTAGCCCCACGTTACTGGCGTCCGTGTGGAGGATGAACGGGCGCCCATAATCAGGGTACGCCAGGACCTCTTCTCCGGTCAAGGCCGCCTTCAACTGGCAAAAGGACTCCTCATGCTTGTCCTCCCACGACAGTGGGGCTCCAATGGGTCTACCACCTTTGGTCTGTCCCACGAGGAGGTCTTGCATGGGGGCAGCCATCTTCGTGTACCCCTTTATAAAGCGCCGATAGTACCCCACCAGACCCAGAAACTGCCTTACTTCCCTCACTGTAGTTGGTCTCGGCCAGCTCTGGATGGCAGTAATCTTCTCAGGGTCGGGGGCGACACCATCCGCACTCACCACATGCCCTAGATACTGCACCCTGGGTTTCAGCAGGTGGCATTTAGAGGGCTTCAATTTCATCCCGTACTTGGCAAGGGACGCGAACACCTCGGCCAGGTGCTCCAGATGGGCCTCATACGTCTGGGAATAAACAATCACATCATCCAAGTACAACAGGACGGTCTCGAAGTTTAAATGTCCCAGACAGCACTCCATCAGCCGTTGGAAGGTTCCGGGGGCATTGCACAGCCCAAACGGCATGCTATTGAATTCGCAGAGCCCCATCGGGGTGGTGAAGGCGGTCTTCTCCCGGTCCTCTGGGGCCACGACAACCTGCCAGTATCCGCTGGTGAGGTCAAGGGTCGAGAAGTAGTTTGCAGTTCTCAGTGCAGCCAAAGACTCTTCAATACGAGGTAATGGATAGGCATCTTTATGGGTTATCTGGTTGATCTTCCGGTAGTCCACACACATTCGCATGGTACCATCCTTCTTCTTGACCAGTACCAACGGAGCGGCCCAGGGACTACAGCTGTCCCGAATAACCCCTGCCTCCTTCATATTCCTCAACATATCTTTGGCACACTGGTAATGTGCAGGGGGAATAGGTCTATACCTCTCTTTGATAGGGGGATGTTCACCGGTGGGTATGTGGTGTTGGACCCCCTTGATCTGCCCAAAGTCTAGGGGGTGCTTACTGATAACCTGTTCGTACTCCTGCACCACCCTTCGGGCGGCCATTACAGTGGGCCAGTGCTCAGAAGGCATGGGCTCCATCATCGCAGGGTAGTCACGCCCCTGAGGCCCTACTGCTGCCCTACACCAGATCATCATCTCACTCCTAGGGGGCACAGTCAATGGAGCAACATCCATCACTTTCACTCCACCAATCTCCCCTCCTGTTGAGCTTACATGCTGGCGGTACATCAGGACTCGGATCTCACGCTGCACAGCCCTCTGCCGGCTCCCTGCCGCTGTGGCGGCCAGCTGTTGTAATAGGGTTAACACATCAGCCATGTAGTGCTCCATCACATTGGTTCCCAGCACTATTTTCGGGTTATGATCACTGGGTTCATTCATGATCACAATCATATCCTGGTGTTGCAGTTCAGCTTGCCCCACTGTCATAGCCACTTGTTTATACCCCACCTGGGTCAATGGAAGTCCATTAGCGGCAATCAACGTTATACTATTGTCTGGGGGCGCCAGCTCGTCTATGGCCCAATACCGCTGGTACAACGTGTACGGTATGGTAGTTACCTGTGATCCAGTGTCCAAGAGAGCCATCACCGGTATGCCGTCCACAGCCACGGGGATGATGGGGCGGGCCCCGATATATCGGTCCCGCCAGTCCGGGGGGCCACGATGTTCTACTCCTGAGGATTGGCCCGGGGCCCCAGGGGTTGCTCGTTTAACGGGCACTGACGGAAGTAATGACCCGGCTTACGGCACTTGTAGCAGATTGGGGGTCTGCTCCGCGGGTTGTTAGCACTTTTCCGCTGCATCCAGGGAACATCCTCGGGACTGTCAGCAAGCTGTATCTGTGCTGGAGGCTGAGATCTGGTCAGAGGTTGTAGTGCAGCAAGGATTTTGGCAAGGTCTCCGTCCATGCGACGGACCTGGGCTGCCAGTTCTTCCACTGTGCTGCTCGGGGCTGCAGGTGTTGGAGAGGTTGGTTTGGCTGAGGCCGCCACAACGGGAGCCGTCTCGACGGGCCACGGGGCGGGTTCCAAAACTTCGGCAGCTGGGGGCTGTAGTGCTTTAATGGCCCGCTCCTTTAACACAGCAAAGTCCACATCAGGGTGTTCCAGGGCCCACAGCCGGAGTTGTTTACGATCCTCAGGGGACCTCATCCCCTGCGCAAATTGCTCCACTAACATCTTGTTGCTATCCGCCTCATTAATAGGGTTCGCCCGCTTCAGCGTGCGGAGGGCGGTCTGCAGACGTAGAGCATAGTCCCGAATGCTATCCCCAGCTCGTTGCCGGTACTGGTAAAACTGCATCCTCAGCTCAGCTTCAGTCCGGGTCTCGAAGGCAGTCTGTAGCTTCTCAAAGATGGTGGCTACAGAGAGCCGGTCCCCCTCGGCCCAGGTCTCCACTTCCTGCTCCGCCGCACCGGTTAACTGGCCTAGCACTATCGCTGCACGTTGCTTATCAGTCAGGGGGTTCAGCTCTAGCAACGGGTTAAGCTTTTTCCGGAAGGCCTGTAGGGCATCCGGTTTCCTGTCATACTGCGGTAGCCAGGCAGCTCCGGGCGCATAGGGCAAGGAGAACGGCATGACCTGAGCGAGCGCGGGGGCCGCGGCACCTCCCGCCGGTACGGCCGGGACCTGGGCAGGTCCATTCCCATCCGCGGGTGCCGCTGCGGCTGCGACCACCGCTCCTCCAGCGGCTCCGTCGGGCGCAGACATCTTGTTTCCGTCCCCCTTAGCTCTTTCCGGCCCCTCCTTTCTCGGGGCATGGTTTTGGCCTTCGCGCCTCTACTACTCGAGAAGACGCTCGAGCGGGAACTTTTCGCGCCAAAGATGGCGGCTTCTGAAATTTTTCTGCCGGATACCTCCGGCGGTAACAAGGCGCACCTCTACCAGACGGCAGAGCGGTAAGATCCTGTTCGTGACGCCAAGTTGTTGCGGGCGGGGAGGAGGGTGTCAGCACACTACGCTCACCCCCTTCAGCTCGGATCCGGCGGCCGCTGCTCAGTGGTGGCTCGAGCTGTAGGCCGGATCCCGGGGGTTATCGAGCGGCACTCCTCGCCCGTGAGTGAAAGGGGTTTGTTGGGTGTGGGAATTGTTTATTGTCCGTGACGCCACCCACGGTTGTGGTGATTTCACCACCGCTGCTCTATACGGGGATCCCGGGGATGGTGATGCGGAGCAGCTAGGTGTTGTGTTGCCCCTCCGTGGGTAGGGGTTGGTGATCCCGGGGCCCGGTGATGGTTTGGGAGGTGCAGGGCCTGGTGGGCGCAGGGACGCGGGGGCAGCGCTGTGCCTTGCGGCACTGTGGTACTCACTCAGCCTGAGACGTTGACACAGTTTTTACGGTAAACCAAACGGCTGGTAAGACGGTCCCACGGACGGCAGCACTTGCTCTCCCGGTAGGTGACGGTGATGTCCCTTTTCCTTGCACCTGTGTTTACTTGTTGGTTGCGATGGGTCCCCACCGGTAACCCGCTCCCCGGCTTCAAGCTGGACCGTAGGAGCTCTACTCTTTGCCCGCAGGCGCTGGCCCTGAGAAACTGGTGCCTTGGCGGTGGCGGTGTCTCTCCTACACTGGCTGGGCTGTTGCCTTCAATCGGGACTTGGTTGTTGGGGGATCTACGTCCCCTTCACTGACGGATTCGGCAAATTATGGCGACTCCAAGCCTTGCCGGGGTCCGAGAGGCCCCTGCCCTGGTGCTGACTGTCCTTCGGAACACTGCTCCAGACCGCCGGGCACACAGCCTCCGGGGTCCTTCCAGGAACTTCCAAACGGTCCCCCTCCAGACAGTCACCGCCGTTGCTGACCTTGCTGACCTGTCCTGCACACAGCTGGACTACTTCAGGCTTTCACACGCTCTTTCTGTTCTGTCACCACTCTTGCTTTCCTCCTTTACTACTTTTCTTTCTTCACTTTCACTTAGCTGTTTACTTTATCCCTGTCTGGGCTACTCCTCCACTCCTTCCACTTCCTCCTCCCTGACTAGACTCTGTTGTTTACTCAAGCTCGTCCCTGAGCTGACTGCCTGGTTTCTCCCGCCTCCAGAACTGTGAACTCCTCGGTGGGCGGAGCCAACCGCCTGGCCCACCCCCTGGTGTGAATCATCAGCCTCTGGAGGAAGGCAACAAGGATTTTTGGTTAGCTTAGATGTTCCTACCTGGGATGTAGGGTGTGGTGGTGTGTTACCTGTGTCCCCTGGCTTACCCAGGGCGACACAGCAGCAGTTGATGTCATCACATGCCTGAGTCAACAGATATGGACAACTGGCAAATGGCTTAAGGCCTTGAGAAGATTGGTGTTTATTCCTTTCCGAAGAAGGGAGATGCTGACTGTGGAAACTATCGGGTTATTATTATTATTTATTATTATAGCGCCATTTATTCCATGGCGCTTTACAAGTGAAAGAGGGTATACGTACAACAATGATTAACAGTACAAGACAGACTGGTATAGGAGGAGAGAGGACCCTGCCCGCGAGGGCTCACAGTCTACAGGGAATGGGTGATGGTACAATAGGTGAGGACAGAGCTGGTTATTGCGCTCATACCTCATGCCAGCAAAATACTATTGAAGATCCTACAGAGACGATAATGCCTTACTGTGACAAAGCACCCAGAGGAACAAGCAGGATTCAGAAAAGGCAGAGATGTAATTGCTAACATTAGATGGATAATAGAAAAGACCAAAGAATATAACAATGAAATCTTTTTCCTTCATTGACTACAGCAAAGCCTTCAACTGTGTTGATCACCAAAAACTTTGGAATACTATGAAAGATATGGGTGTGCCAAACCATCTGATCAGCCCCATCAAGAACCTTTACATTGACGAAGAATCAATAGTCCAAATAGAATACGGTGACATGGCATTGTTCAAAGTAGAGTGAAGTGTCAGACAAGGCTGCGCCCTGTCACCATTTCTCTTCAATGTTTATGCAAAAGCTTTTTTCAGGAAGTCTGGAATTGCTATAAAAGAATAAGGAATCCAAATTTTTGGAAAAATCATCAACAATATTAAATACGCAAACCATACAACATTGATAGAAACAAGTGTACATTGAGTGAAGGACTTATTACGGAGTGTCAAGATGGAAAGCGCAAACGTGTGACTCCTACTCAGTACAATGAAGACAAATATATTGACCACTGACAGGCATAACAGGAATATATTTGAGATGGAGGGCGACAAACTGGAAGTTGTAAAAGACTTCAATTTAGTCGGATCAACGATCACTCAAGATACAGAGATAACATCCAAAGTCTATAGGAGAATAGCTATGAGTAAATTAACAATGAAGCCACTGGACAAGGTCTTCATATCATGGAAGATTTCACTGGCGATGAAGACACGACTTGCACATAGTCTGGTCTTTTCTGTATTAATACATGAATGCGAAAGCTGGAAAATAAAGAAACAAGACTGAAGAATCAACGTCTTCAAGATGTGGTGCTTGAGATGGATGTTATCAACACCATGGATGGCAAGAAGAACAAACAAATCAATTTTGGAAAACATCAAATCAAACATATCACTCGAAACAAGGATCAACAAGCTATGACTTGCCTAATTTGGACACATTATATAAAGAGGTTAATCACTGAAGAAAGACATCATGGTCAGAAGAATAGAAGCAACAAGGTGAAGAGGAAGGAAAAATATCACCGTTAACGCAAAAGAATTTCCTTAAATTTAAAACATTTTCAGCTTCATAATATTTTGCTTTCCTCTGAATCAGCATTGCATAATAGTAAGCTTAGTGAGATGAACATCTTTTTTATTTATCCTTAATAACAATGCCTGTAACATCTACTTTGTAACATAAGTAACGTGACTCATGATTTCCTCTGATCGTGACTCAACACCATTATTACTAGTAACCATCTTTCTGACATTTCAATTCCCATACAAAAAAATGCATATTCCTCATCTACCCACTGTCAGACAGAGGGTTTTTTTTTAGAGAACAATGAAGTCATCTTGTACTGAGATGGACATATTGTCATGTTCCCTCTTGAAGACACAAATGTTATTGTTATAATGTAGAGTCTAATGTGTATTACATCTTGCATTATTGTGAAATGGGAATTGTGATGTATTGTAAGGCATTGTAATGTTTTGCACTGTACTTTGATGAAACTGTGTTATGCCCAGCAACAGGCAGTGAGTAGGGTAAGAAACAGTTAATGTTTGCAACTAAATCATAGTGGGTAGAACTAGTGCAGAGATAGGGCACAGTTTCCTATTAGAAGGTCAGACAGGGCCTAGCTTGCAGCAAGAGAAGACCTCTGGTCTGAATACTCAGCAGAGCCAAATGAGTTAAGTGTCCCTAAAGTGAGAGGAGACTGAAAGGATGGATTGCGTAATCCAGTGGCGAGACAAGAGAAAGAGACAAAAAAGAGCGATTCTCTGGAGACAAGATTTGGGGAAGGAAGCCCAGCAGAATAAAATTGAGTGTATAAGTCCTGGGGGTTACGGGAAGGATCAGAGCAAGGAGTGTGAGATTAGGACAGTGACCTGGTCAGTACTTCCATGGTATTGGTAAGCAGAAAGGCTCAGTAATGGCCATAGCGGCAAAGTAGCTCCCCTAAAAGAAAAAGGGCTCTGAAGTGCAGGGTAAAGTAAAGGACTCTCACTTTGCTGACTGTAGCATCGTTGTTAGAGATGAGGAAAGTTCTATGTTTGTTAGTGGTGAAGACAGCAGACTGAGTAAGACTGAACCGAGTCATTCTTGGAAAGACGGGCAGACTATATCTATGACAGTGCTGAAGATGTTCCATGCACTTAGAGAAACATTCATAATGCTAATCACCTGCTATGCAATGTATACAATACCAACTGTTACTGTTCATTAAAGATCATTTGTTTTTCAGTGGTCATCTCCCTCATTTTACTTTACAACATCTGACCCTGGCCAGCCAAAGCCATTGACACTATATGGCTTGCAAAGGCGTATCGCCTCCTGCACTCAAGCCTACACACCCAGCCAGGAACCCTCTTTCATGTAGTGTGCCAGGGCACAGAAGACGCAGATCTCCCCCATGACTATTGCCCCCCCGCCACGATACAATCTTCTTCACACACCATACTTTAAAAGCGTTACTTGGGACTACTTTTTTTTTTACTGTGAGGCTAAGAGCAAACAGGCAGGTAGTAGCCAACTATTGTGCCAAGCAGTGATCTATGCCAGCATCAAGCATTCACAGACTGCTCCTCCTGGCAATTCAGTGGCCTCTGCAGATATCATGTCAACACTGGAGCAGCTTCTCTCCTGCTCTGACGACAGGGAATGACTGCCCATGTCATGCTGATTGAAAGCCATTGTCTAATTGCTGGGAGACGACTTTCAATCAGCATGACATCTGTAATGGCGCCCCATCAACAGAGCAGCCTGGAAGTGGAAGACCTGCTCTATTGATGCAGCAATGTCGAATCTGTAGGTGACCACTCTTAGCTGGATCCGAATGGAACAGGCAGGTA
Organism: Anomaloglossus baeobatrachus; assembly: GCF_048569485.1. Lineage (NCBI taxonomy): Eukaryota > Metazoa > Chordata > Amphibia > Anura > Aromobatidae > Anomaloglossus > Anomaloglossus baeobatrachus. The sequence continues at coordinate 179,359,674 of NC_134361.1, forward strand.
GTTACCAACTACCTGCTTGTTAGCGTTTAGGCCCATACTAAAAAAATAGACTTGTCCTCAACAACCCCCTGTAATGGGTTTCAAAAAGCAAAACTGTGTGTTATAGTCCGAGCATGGACTGTGATGCACCAACTCTCCACGGGTCTCCTTATGAACTTTACAGCCTCATAAACATACTGTATATGAGGCTGTCAATTTCAGCTCAGAAGACCCAAGGACTGTCAGCGAAACATGGTCCGTACTTTGATTGTAGCACATGGTTGTGTGAAAACGTTTAAATTATATGTAAATAATTTATATGCCTCAATTTAAGCCAAGACATCCATTGGGTGGACCTACTCAGTGATTGGCAGCCTTTCCTCAGTGACTCTTCATGTAAAGATATTGCAACTGCCCATTGGACTCCTAACTTTAACTGGACTCCATTCTGCTCAGCTTCTCCCGCTCTGACACATGCTGTCCTCCAATCAGACAGCCTGTTTCGTTGGTCAGGAGGACCCATTTGATTTTATGTTTTGAATCATACAAATATTGATATTTAAATTATTTTTGTTTAGAATTTGTAAATGAGAAACATTTGTAAGGTATACACATAAAAAAAAATTTGATCCTGACACTCCTGACTCACCCCCGCGGTTGGGTCCTTCCACAACATCCCTGTCTTTCGTCTATGTGGGCTGGACTGGGTATTTAAGGTAAGCTTCCACTAGGGGAGTTGCCTATTCAACACCATCAATTTAGTCAGTTGAGTTCTGTCTAGTTAGTTGTCAAGTCCCCTGTCCATCCTGTCCCTTCTGGTATCATCCCGTCTCGTTCTGTTCCTGTCTGTACCTGGTTCCATCCTGTCTTATACCTGGTCCCAGCCTGTCCTGCCTGTTGGCATCTGAGTCCAGCCAGTCCTGCCTGAAACTGGCTACCAGCCCGTCCTGCCTGTTGGCACCAGGTTCTAGTCCTGTCTCTGCCCATTCCTGGCTACCAGCCCATCCTGCTTATCGGCTCCTGGCTCCAGTCCTGTCCCAGCCTTACCTGGCTATCAGCCCGTCCTGCCTGTTGGCACCTGGTTCCAATCCTATCCCACCCATACTTGCTGCCTGTCCATGTTGGTACTAGTGACTTTACCTGTCCATTCTGTCTGGACTCTGCCTGTCCGTCCTGGCTCTGCCATCTGTCTTGCTAGTTACTTTGCCTGTCCACCTTGCCCTGTTGGTGCATGAGACTCTGCCTGTCCATCTTGCCTGTGTTGTCTGCACTTGAGACTCAGTTCTGTCTGCTCCTGTGTCCGCTCCTGTCCTGGGAGTCAGCTGCCACAGTCCTGGTCCACTACCCCACGTTATGGTAGGCCTGGGGTCTCCCTGTGGTCCAGTGGGTCCACTTCTAGCTCGCTTCAGCACCATCCCCGGCGGCGAGAGTTGCAATGTATTTTCTTTGACTATATTTAGAGAGAACCTAAATGATTTAGGTTACCGTCATTTTTTGCAAAAATGGCCACTAAGGCAAAGCAAAAAAAGGCAAAAACGTTGTGAGCTAATTTGGTCTTCTCTACCATCACCAGTGCTAATATATCTATTTTTTTCTTACATTTTGGGTGGAATTATGTTTCTTTTTGAAACTTAATTGAAGTTAATATATTATAATAAATATTCTACAACATTAAAGAAAAAAATTTAAGACAAGTGAAAATACCCCTTTAAATATTTCTACTGCAAAATATGTTGTATAAAACCAACAGAAAAGTAACAGAAAGGGTGAGGGATCATTTTGATATATGAAAACAAGAATTGCATGCCGAATATATATTTTCAACATACATAGTGTCACAGTGTAGCCGGCGCCACTGTGATCTGCGTAGAAAAGCCATATGCATAAATCAATAAACTAATAAGTTAATGGAGAAATTCTTATGGTAATTACGAAAATAAGACATTGAAGATAATAGAAAAATCTGTCACCAATGAGGTAATGTGCTGTATTTGGAAAATGTTTGGCTTATGGTAAGAGAATTAGGAAACACTGGGGATGAAGAAGTATCCACATTATGGTCCTTGCAGAGGTAAACATAAGTACACAGTAATACAGTTAGCTAAATAGCTACAAAGCATCAGTTACTTTGCAAGTGCTTGCGTATAATATATACGGTATGTGTGTGTGTATATACTGTGATTATATACTGTATATTGTATACATATACAGTCATGGCCGAAAGTATTTCTCCCCAAACATTATTGCAATTACACATGTTTTGTCATACATATGTTTATTTCCTTTTTGTGTATTGGAAGAACACAAAAAAATAGGAGTAAATAAGGTAAAATGGAAACAAAACACCAAAAATGGGCTTGGAAAAATTGTTGGCACCTTCCCAAAAGTGCGGGTAAACAACTTTGTTCCAAGGATGTGATGCTCATTCAAACTCACATGTGCAAGTAACAAGTGTGGGCAATATGAAAATAACATCTGAAACTACATAAAAAGGGGAGACGTTGACTCAATCTTTGTATGGTGTGTCTGTGAATGCTACACTAACCATGGAGAACAGAAAGAGGACTTGAGAACCAAAATTGTTCAAAAGTATCAACAATCTCAAGGTTACAAGTCCATCTCTCAAAATCTTAATGTTCCTTTGTCCATGGTGCACAAGATTATCAAGAAGTTTACAACCCATGGCACTGTAGGTAATCTCCCTGTAGGTGGCTAGCAGAGAAAAATTGATCAAAGGGTACAATGCAGGATAGTCCAAATTGCAGATAAGCAGCCCCAATCAGGTTCCAAAGAAATTCAAGCTGTCCTGCTGGCTCAGGGTACATCAGTGTCAGCACAAACTAACTGTCCACATTTGAATGAAATTAATTAGAATGGTAGGACTCCCAGGAGGACAACACTGCTGACACAAAGACAAAAAAGCTAGACTTCAGTTTGCCAAAATGTATGTGAGTAAGCCAAAATCTTTCTGGCAAAGCTTTTTATGGATAGATAAAACTAAGATAGAGCTTTAACATTATTCTACTGTTTATCGAAAATGGAATGAGGCCTACAAAGAAAAGGGCACAGTACCTCCAGTCAAATATGGTGGAGGTTTAAAGATATTTTGGGTTGTTTTGCTGCCTCTGGCACTGGGTACCTTGACTGTGGCAAGATGCCATGAAATTTGAAGATTACCAAAGGATTTTGGGTCATAATGTAGTGCACAGTGTCAGCTGGGTTTGTGTCCTAAGTCTATTATTTATTTACTCCAGTTATTAAAATAATGTAAGTATTAGAACATTGACAAAGTTTCTAGTTTAAAATTATTACTTCTTTATAGTGTGACTCCTTGATTGGGAACAGATTGGGAACAAATTGAGGGGCTTGTTCACAGATCAGGCTTGGACTGGTTCACCAAGGAGCAGGTGAAATCCCTGGTGGGCCACGGAACCAAGCAGGTTCCTGCACATGCAACCAGTAGATTATAATAATCTCTCCCCAGCATAAGCACACAAAATATTGTATTTGACACAGTGCAATGAAGCCCATCGTTTACCTCCAAGGGCTCTGCCTCCTAAACACCTGTCTATCCATTTCCACAACCTTTTAGCATTAAGCTTCTTAAGAGCTTAGCCTTCTCTTAAGAGCTCAGCCTTACTCTTGGGCAGATCCAAATCTCTAACAGGATGGCTCAGTTCACTTTGTGTTGTAAGGTAGGGTTCAGTTGAGGTTGCTGAAGGAAAGTCTGTGTTGTGAATGGAAGATGCTTCATGACACCAAGCACCCTCTTCTTCCTCACTTGACTCAACAGAAAATGTTTCTGCTGCTCTTGGAACCGGCAATTCTTCTGTATGTGGTACTGGGTGTATTGCAGAGGGAATGCTTGGATACTGTAAAATCCCATTTTTCTTCCTTGAAAATTCTTTCCTAATGGGGGGCACCATGCAGAAATATAGCAATTGGTAATCAGTTGGCTCTCTCCAGATCATTCGGACTGCAAAAGGCATAGATTCCCTCTTCCCATGTGACCACTAGGTAAGATGTGATGCAAGTCTATTGTAGCAGATGTGTATAGCCCAACTCTTGTCCTGATCTCGTATTCTGCAGCCAAAATACAGGTTGTAAGCTTTCCTTAACACGGTAGTCAGGTTTCACCTTTGTGATGCAAAAGTGACTTCACCTCATATGTAGCAAAAACTCTCCACTTTGTTAATGCAAGAATGAGGCATATCTAAAAAACCATAGAAACATGTCAATATGGTAAGAAATTCTAAAACTGTATACCTTACACAGAGAGTGTTTATAAAAGTAGGTGATGAAACTATAATTAGGATTATGTCATCAGGGCTAAGTTGGCATTTTTTGATTGGTCATCATAAGATGATAGAATACTGAAGGCTCAATAGACTAAATAAATGGTGTAATAGACTAGATACTAATAATACAATAATGATGATGAAATAATAAAGACGCAATAAGTCTGAATGAAGTGAATGAAAGAAGTCATTAGTAACTACTTCCTCTGGATCTTGACAGTTAGAGACAATCAGCAAATTTAAGCATCATTGCTATGGAGTACGTACTGATGGAACAGGGGCTCCTAAATTGGCCCTCAGACTTGAGATCCTGCGCTGTCCCTTATCTCAGAGATAAGTTTAATGGTAGCCAGATCCGAGTCCCCAGCGTGACCATGACTCCTGTCCGATCCCGGATCTTACTCCCCCCATCCTGGAGCGAGCCATAGACCCAGTAACAAAACCCCCAAAGAAGAGAAACGGGCAAGGGAGAACGAAACCTCATGCACACTGCACTCACACACAAAGGGGAGACAGTGAATAAACTCACAACAGGGGAACGTTCACACCACGCAGAATAGCAACTGTAATTCACCATGAACGGAATAACCACTGAGGCTGGGATCACTGGAGCTATCTTTGGCAGTCTCCTACTACACTCCCCAGCCTTAAATAGGAAGAGGCTAGCTGTGGATAGTAATTAGCAACCGGCTCTCAGAGGAGAAGCATACTGCTCTAAACAGGATTAACTCCTGCACGGCTGGGAGCAGTGGAACAACTCAGCCGATGCCCAGCAATGCTAATCATATAGGAGAGACTAGGTTGCCTTTTCAGACTCTGCAATGTGAACATAGTCCGACGTGTAGTCGTAATTCACATGTGCGGGACCGGACAGCGCATGACAATCATATTTGTTTTCAGCACCACAAAATTAATTGCGTCCAACTGTTTTCGTCTCTGAACAAATTTGCCTGTAGATCAGGGTAATTGTTCCATTAAAACCTTTTGCTTTGTGCACTGATGGAGAACATTTATACATAATATACTGTAGATTGGTAAAATGTTCTATTTTTTATGTCCCAATGGCAATGCTGTTCCAGGTGCAACCCTTTTGGTAACTTCAGATATCCCACAAATCTGAAGTGTGCTTTACACGCAGCAACATCGCTAATGAGATGTCATTGGGGTCACGGAATTCGTGACGCACATCCAGTCTCGTTAGCGACGTCGTTGAGTGTGAAACGCAGGAACGACCATTAACAATCAAAATTACTTACCTAATCGTTGATCGTTGCCCGGACGTTCCTTTCCCGATTATCGTTGCTGTTGCAGGACGCAGGTTTTTTGTCGTTCCTGTGGCAGCATACATCGCTATGTGTGACACAACAGGAACGAGAAACAACACCGTACCTGCATCCGCCGGCAATGAGGAAGGAAGGAGGTGAGCAGGATGTTCCGGCCGCTCATCTCCGCGCCTCCGCTTCTATTGGGCGGCCGCATAGTGACGCCGCTGTGACTCCGAACGAACCGTCCCCTTAGAAAGGAGGCGGTTCACCGGTCACAGTGACGTCGCTAGGCAGGTATGTATGTGTGACGGTTCCTAGCTATGTTGTGCACCACGGGCAGCGATTTGCCCGTGATGCACAATCGATAGGGGCGGGTGCTATCGCTCGCGACATTGTTAGCGATGTCGCAGCGTGTAAAGCCCGCATTACACTTGTGATTCTGATAACTTGGAGCCTCAATACATTATTATGTAATGAGTTGTATAATGCATTTTCTTGTTTCTTTTGTCTTTTTCCAGGAGAGTCTCTCAGCCTCACCGATGATTTACTGTCTGGTTTGGGTACCGCTTGCATCTCAGCTGGAAGAAGCCATGGTGTGACATCAGACAACAATCTTTACTCCGTCATTTTCAAGTGCTTGGAAGCAGACAGTATTTACAAGTAAGATGCGAGCAATTCTTAAAGGAAATCAATAAGCTAAAGATATTGTCAAGAACAGCTGCACCCGTTATACCGTAGGCATCAGAAGAGCCATGTTATCTTCGTATATGGAATATTTGGATTGGGATTGCATTTTTTAAGTTTATTTAGAGTGTTTTGATCAATAACGCTCCCACGTCTATTATATTAGACATATAAAACCCTCTTAAGAGCGGATGAATGAAAGCCACACTCAATGTGCATGCGCTGGTATCTCTCTGCTCCTACTGCGCATGCGTCCAACTTAGATCACTATATTTGGTGCATCTCTGTTGGCATATGCAAACAATCAGTCATGGATGGCAACGCAATATACTGTTCTGAGTCGTGCCTATGGGAGAATAATTACGGATGTGCAGTATGGCACTATTACTTCACAATGAAGAGCTTAACTGCACCACTACAGATAAGACTTGAGCACCTTCTTCCACATGCTCATTGTGTCCACTACATGGCATGTGGAAGAAGGTCTTCTAGTCAAATGAAACCAAAGAAGAACTTTTTGGGCTAAATGCAAAATGCTTTGTCGGCAGAAAACTAATACCCTGAAAACACCATCCCCACCGTCACACATGGTAGAAGCATCATGCTATGGGGAGGATTTTCTTCAGCAGGAGCAGGGAAGCTAGTCAAAGTTGATGGGAGTATGGATGGAGTTAATACAGGATAATCCTGGAGGAAAATCTTTAAAAGTCTGCAAAAGACTTGAGACTGGGGTGTAGGTCACCTTCAAGCAGGACAATGAGCCTAAACATCCTGCCAGAGCTACAATGGATGGTTTAGGTCACAGCATATTCATGTGTGTGAATGGCCCAGTCACTGTCCAGACCAAAATCCCATTGAGAATCTGTGACAAGACTTGAAATTTGCTGATCACAGACATCTGCATCCAATCTCACTGAGTAAAGGCCCCGTTACACGCAATGACGGATCTAACGATATATCGCCGGGGTCAAGGATTCCGTGACACACATCCGGCATCGTTAGTGACGTCGTTGCGTGTGACAGCAAGGAACGACAGTTAACGATGGAAAATACTCACCTTATCATCCATTGTTGACACGTCGTTCATTTTTAAAAAATCGTTGATTGTTGAGCACGCAGGTTGTTCGTTGTTCCCGAGGCAGCACACATTGCTACGTGTGACACCTCGGGAACGACAACCTGCAGCTTACCTGCGGCCACCGGCAATGCAGAAGGAAGGAGGTGGTCGGCATGTTACGGCCGCTAATCTCCGCCCCTCCGCTTCTATTGGGCGGCCGCTTAGTGACGTCGCTGTGACGCCGTACGAACCGCCCCCTTAGAAAGTCCAGCATATTTATGAGCTCTGTATAACTGTTAGATCTGCAGGAGAGAAAACATTGATTTTATCAAAATGACCGCGAGCCGCTCAGTAAGTGACACATCCCTGGAATGAGGGTTTCAGTCTCTATATTATGTTGCTCTCAGATGGGTTAGCAAAAACCTAGTGACAGACTCACTTTAAGCAACAGTACACAAACAGGAATTATCAATGCTTGGACTACAATATCACGTGCACGCCAGTCCAGCATGGCCTCTCCATTGATTTACACCTATCTGTCAATGTACAATCTCTAAAGAGTGGGTTAGAACAGCTCTCTCAGCTCTGATACATGACTAAATCTAAAAATTTCTGATTATGACAGAGCAGCTGCAGCCAGTAATCTAAGTGATACATCATTGGATTCAGGATCTCTTTGCCTATATCATGCTGCTCTCAGATGAAGAAGTAAAAACCTACTGACAGATTCCTTTTAAATGATGTAAGTGATAGAGATAGTTTATGAAAGTAAATTTAGTGTGCACTAAAATGAGTTCATTTTCCAAGTCTAGTCTCCTTAAGCAGTCCAGTATGGAAGGATACAGTTAGGTCCAGAAATATTTGGACAGTGACACAATTTTCGCGAGTTGGGCTCTGCATGCCACCACATTGGATTTGAAATGAAACCTCTACAACAGAATTCAAGTGCAGATTGTAACGTTTAATTTGAAGGTTTGAACAAAAATATCTGATAGAAATTGTAGGAAATGTACACATTTCTTTACAAACACTCCACATTTTAGGAGGTCAAAAGTAATTGGACAAATAAACCAAACCCAAACAAAATATTTTTATTTTCAATATTTTGTTGCGAATCCTTTGGAGGCAATCACTGCCTTAAGTCTGGAACCCATGGACATCACCAAACGCTGGGTTTCCTCCTTCTTAATGCTTTGCCAGGCCTTTACAGCCACAGCCTTCAGGTCTTGCTTGTTTGTGGGTCTTTCCGTCTTAAGTCTGGATTTGAGCAAGTGAAATGCATGCTCAATTGGGTTAAGATCTGGTGATTGACTTGGCCATTGCAGAATGTTCCACTTTTTTGCACTCATGAACTCCTGGGTAGCTTTGGCTGTATGCTTGGGGTCATTGTCCATCTGTACTATGAAGCGTCGTCCGATCAACTTTGCGGCATTTGGCTGAATCTGGGCTGAAAGTATATCCCGGTACACTTCAGAATTCATCCGGCTACTCTTGTCTGCTGTTATGTCATCAATAAACACAAGTGACCCAGTGCCATTGAAAGCCATGCATGCCCATGCCATCACGTTGCCTCCACCATGTTTTACAGAGGATGTGGTGTGCCTTGGATCATGTGCCGTTCCCTTTCTTCTCCAAACTTTTTTCTTTCCATCATTCCGGTACAGGTTGATCTTTGTCTCATCTGTCCATAGAATACTTTTCCAGAACTGAGCTGGCTTCATGAGGTGTTTTTCAGCAAATTTAACTCTGGCCTGTCTATTTTTGGAATTGATGAATGGTTTGCATCTAGATGTGAACCCTTTGTATTTACTTTCATGGAGTCTTCTCTTTACTGTTGACTTAGAGACAGATACACCTACTTCACTGAGAGTGTTCTGGACTTCAGTTGATGTTGTGAACGGGTTCTTCTTCACCAAAGAAAGTATGCGGTGATCATCCACCACTGTTGTCATCCGTGGACGCCCAGGCCTTTTTGAGTTCCCAAGATCACCAGTCAATTCCTTTTTTCTCAGAATGTACCCGACTGTTGATTTTGCTACTCCAAGCATGTCTGCTATCTCTCTGATGGATTTTTTCTTTTTCTTCAGCCTCAGGATGTTCTTCTTCACCTCAATTGAGAGTTCCTTAGACCGCATGTTGTCTGGTCACAGCAACAGCTTCCAAATGCAAAACCACACACCTGTAATAAACCCCAGACCTTTTAACTACTTCATTGATTACAGTTTAACGAGGGAGACGCCTTCAGAGTTAATTGCAGCCCTTAGAGTCCCTTGTCCAATTACTTTTGGTCCCTTGAAAAAGAGGAGGCTATGCATTACAGAGCTATGATTCCTAAACCCTTTCTCCGATTTGGATGTGAAAACTCTCATATTGCAGCTGGGAGTGTGCACTTTCAGCCCATATTATATATATAATTGTATTTCTGAACATGTTTTTGTAAACAGCTAAAATAACAAAACTTGTGTCACTGTCCAAATATTTCTGGACCTAACTGTATATCTAACAATAATATTCAATAAGTAAGAAGAATGGCATACTATGCTTCGGATGGCTCTCATTTATCAAAAACATGTATTTTGTGCCAAATCTGTAATGCATTGACTTCAATCACTGTAAATACATTTGATAATTATATATTTTTCACACATTGCAAAATTTTTACGCTTGTTAAATATTCAGTTTACTAAATAATTCCATGCTTTTTAAGACAGCTTTGACCCTTCTAAATTATGCAACTGTTTTGTGGTTTTCACACATAAATGCAATCATAAATATGTCAAAGGTTAACCATGCTCCCCTTTTGGGGTCATTTTTAAGTTTTAGTATCTGTTCTAAACAGTGCTGTGCTTAAAGGAGACCTGTCACCAGTTCAAAAGTGGCCAGTCTTTGCTCTTTAGTCCTGTTGATCCCCTGAGTATTGTGTTTTGTTTTTAAATCCACAGTATGGTTCTAGAAAAATTGGCCCTTTTTTTGTTGTATATTTTTTTATGGTCTCCACTAAAGGGGCGTGGCTCATGGGATCCTTCCTCAGAGGTGTGGCTCACAGGATCCTCAGAGGCGTGGCTCACAGATCCTCAGAGGCGTGGCTCACAGGATCCTCTGGGGTGTGTCTTTAGGCTACTCCACATAATTACCCTATCAGCTACAGCCATCTGTAAATACCATGAAAAGTAGCACTAAAGAAAAATGGAATTGTATACCTAATTTTAAAAAAAAAATAAAAGCGCAATGATCAGAGGCGCAGCCGGCGTAAAATAAGAGCAGAAACTGGCCTCTTTTGTCCCGATGACAGATCCTCTTTAAATTGCTCAAAACAATGTCCCTCATTCAACAGCTCCTTAGTTTTATACTTTCTAATCAGCTCTATGGCTATAAAGCAAATGTTGTTGGGAATAAAATAGAAGCGGGAGTGTGTAACAACGACTTATATGTATTATGCAAATGGTGGTTTTAACACTAATTACTATATGATAATGAGGGGGAGGTTTCATAATGGTGATTGGCTAAATAGTCCTAATTCTAAATGTTTAAAGGGAATCTGCCAGCAGGTTTTTCCCATGTAATCTGAGAGCAACATAATGTAGGGGCAGAGACCTTGATTTCAATGAAGTGTCACTTATTTCACTGGGATTTTTTATTTCACTAAAATTCAGTGTTTTAGCAGCAGATTATTACTACATGTGCTTGTGCCTCCTGGCCCATCAATACCCCTACCACTGATTAGCAGCTTTCTGTTAAGTTTACACAGAAAGCTGTCAAAAAGTGGTGTGGGTGGGTTATGTGTGGGTGGGTTATATAAGGCTCCATACTCCAAGCTCTGATGGGACTGCAGAAGAGAAAACTATGATTCTATCACAACTGAGGTACCCAGTGAACTAAGTGATATATCGCTAGAATCAGATCACCTACATTATGCTGCTGTCAGATTACATAGCAAAAGCCTGTCATAGATTTCCTTTAAACCCAAGATATTACACTGTATTCTTGCACTTGATAAACACTATTGTGTGAGTCGTAACTAGAAATGGGCAAACCCACACATGTTCAAGTTCGGCAAATCTGGCTAGACTTAAAAAAAAAGTCCCGAACTTGAGCCCGGACCCCAAACCACACATAAGTCTATGGGGACCCAAACTTAAGTGCTATAAAATGGTGGCAGTAAGGGCTAGGGGGCTGGAAAAAGAAGCAAAACATGGATTCAAGAAAGCAATTATACTTACTGAGTGTCACACTGTTTCTGGGTCTGCTCATTAAAGCTTATGAATATTCACTGCTTCCTCCGCCCACCCTCTGTGACAGCATCTATGTTTTGTTGCAGTCACACTGCAGATAAAGCAGACAGCTGGAGGCTGCAGCCCCCAGCTACAGTATATGCTTTATCTTGGCTGTGTATAAAATATGAGGGACTCCACACTGCTTATTTTAATTATTTAAATAAATAATTTAAAATAACAACATGGTTTCCCCCCTAATTTTGACACTGAGCCAAGATAAGGAAGACACCTGGGGGCTAGTATTCTCAGGATGGGGAGGCCCATGGTTATTGTTCCCTTCCCAGCCTAAAAATAGCTCATACAGTAGATGCACCAATTCTGGCGCTTACCTGGCTTCTCCTAGGTTGTGCCGGAGTAGTAGTTATCAGGGTTATGTAAGGAGTTAATGACAGCTGTGATTTGTTAAACAAAAACCCAGCTGCCACAAAGTCCTGGATTAGTAATGGGGAGGGGTCTATGACCCACCCGGTTACTAATCATGAAAGTAAAAAGAAATAAATACAGAGAAAATTCCTTTATTTTATATTTGATGAAAGTACTTCTAGCTAGTATGCCACCTACTTCCTAGCGGCAAACAGAAGATAGGTGCACAGTGAAGAGCAAAAACAGCAGAGCGATAAAACCCCAGTTAGTCTTACTGCTGCTGTATATCACAGTCAGTGTATGGCTGGACATCCAAATGAGAATATCACGAGCAGGAAATGCTAGCAGGGGGAAGGTATATATCGCTCTTCCTCACTAAGGTACTCTCTCTCCTGTAAGACTCTCACCATGGGTGCAGCGGCAGCCTTCCTTTTGTTCCTATAAGCTCCCATTTTTGGTGAAGTGGCAGCTTCTCCATCTCTGTGAGCTCCCACTATGGGTGCAGCTGTAACTTTCTTTTCTCCATCAGTAATCCTCTGTTTTCTTCACAAGGGTCTATGGTACTCTGGGTTCATCCCCCCCTTTTCCCTCTTCCAACTCCTTGTCAATTTATTACCCTGACAACTTCACCAAGCCCGCCGAGATGAGCCACGGGCTCCGGACCTTCAGAGATTGGTCTTGCGGTTCAGGACCGGCTCTCGCACCCAAGCCCATATCCTTCCATCGTCCTTTCTTTTTCCCAAAAATAGCCACACTCTACATAACTTTTCTCCTCCCACTAGCTACTATTAACTCTTATATACATAAATGTGTCCTTCCTTGTACTCTAAAGGCTACTTTACACACTGCGATATCGGTCCCGATATCGCTAGTGTGGGTACTCGCCCCCATCTGTTGCGCGACATGGGCAAATCGCTGCCCGTGCCGCACAACATCGCCCAGACCTGTCACACATACTTACCTGCCCGGCGATGTCGCTGTGACCGGCGAACCGCCTCCTTTCTAAGGGGTCGGTCCGTGCGGCGTCACAGCGACGTCACGGAGCGGCCGCCCAATAGCAGCGGAGGGGCGGAGATGAGCGGGACGTAACATCCCACCCACCTCCTTCCTTCCGCATAGCGGCCGGGAGGCAGGTAAGGAGAGCTTCCTCGTTCCTGCGGCGTCACACATACCGATGTGTGCTGCCGCAGGAGCGACGAACTACATCGTTACTGCTGCAGTAACGATAATCGAGAATGGACCCCCATGTCACCAATGAGCGATTTTGCACGTTTTTGCAACGATGCAAAATCGCTCATCGGTGTCACACGCAACGGCATCGCTAATGCGGCCGGATGTGCGTCACAAATTCCGTGACCCCAACGACTCCGCATTAGCGATGTTGCAGCGTGTAAAGCCCCCTTAAGTATGCACTAGATGTCAACATTCCTATAGTAAAATACTTCTGTCTTGTCTTCCGTTACATGCTAATGTGACGCCCTGGCCTGTCAGGTCATCACAGGATATTGTGCAATCTGCCCTTTTGTGCAATATCCACCTCCTCCTTGGTTAAGGGTCCCTAACCATTGGTGTTGCCAAGAACAAGCTAATCAAAATCCTAGGAACACCCTGCACCACACCCACCAGACACACCAGTAGACGGCCTGAGTGGAATAGGGTTGCCTACTTGGAGGTTGGTAAGGGGGGTCAGGAGTGTCAGGAGACAAGTCAGTTGAGTGACTCTCAAGAGGAGAGGTCAGGAGCTGGGCTCCTTGGAACTACTAGGTGGCAGACATTGGTCTGGGCCTGGTAGGAGCTGGACCCCGGTCGCAGGGGATCGTGACAAGGGGCACAGACTGTCGAGGAGGACAGCCGGCGGCCTTGTGCCATCACCGGGCATGGGTCATGGCACGAAGGGGTACGTGGACCCTAGGTCAAGGAGCAGCTACAGCTGTCCTGACAATTTACCCGACGAAGACGAAGCCTTCAAGATACATTCTCCACCCGCTTCAAAATCGGGGTACTAGTGCAACAAGGGGGATAGGACTTTCCACACATACGGTCCAGAAATTCCCAAGCGTGAACCCTGAAAGCATGCTCCCGCAGTTAGCCAGACTGGGGAGTGGGACCCGATTATTTCCAAACTAAAGGGGCCAATTAGAAGACAAGGTGCCATGGAGAAAGGTCACAGGCTAACAGGCAACACCAACAGAAACGGGACCCAGGCGTGTTCCCCCTCAGCGGCAGCGGTGTCCAGAACTTTGGTTTACTACAGTTGTCGGTGTCAGCGTTATTGGACTGAGTGAGTATGCAAGTGACCCTTACCGTCCCAACGGCACAGTCCCCTGTCACCTTCACAGAGTCCTGGGGCATCCCCCCTACCCGTGGAGGGGTTAAACACCTAACTGCTCACACCATCGCCACCGTGTACTCAAAATTGCAGCGGTGGTACTCCACCTTACCACACACCATGGGTGGCGTCATGAACTTTCCACACCATCCCCTGTACATAACCCCCCTTGGTTAGAGGAGCCGTACGACCCCCGGGTCTGCAGCCCTCTCGAGCCACCGCAGATCCGAATCCGAGCAGCCCGGCTGCTGACGCGGGGGGCGACACACTAAGACTCGTCTCTTACCTAAAAGCTCTCTAACTATCACATACGACTTACTGTATACTTAAATTCACATTACTTAGTAACCTGACACATAGCACAGAAACCATAGACATCGTATACAGTGCATGGGGGGGCACTACACAAGGATAACAGATAGTAAACTTCGAGAGAAAAGGTGTATCTGGGGTGTAAGCTGACTAAAAAGCCCTGGATCGTGACTCTTATCCCTGCATAAAAGAGTTCTTTTTACAACAGTTATCATCATAAACTGTGATAGAAGTTTCTCCATCCCCTAGTTCATAACTTTAGTGGTACATTCTATGCAATTATATCATACTAGAAGGTGGCCCGATTCTACGCATCGGGTATTCTAGAATTTACGTATTGTGTAGTTCATGTATGATTTTTGTTATATATATATATATATATATATATATATAGATGTTGTTGTGTGTAGTTACCAAGTGTTTGTGTAGGGCGCTGTACATGTTCTGGGTGTGGCGGGGGGTGAGAGCGGTGTTGTATGTGTGTTGCGTGTGTTGCGTTGTTTGTGGAGCGCTGTGTGTCTGTAGCGTTGTGTGTGTGTGTGTTGTGCGGTTTGTGTGTGTGTGGTGTGTTTTGGGGGGAGGTATGTTTTGAGCAATGTGTGTGTTGTGCGGTATGTGCGTATATTTGTGTGTGCTGCGGTGTTTGTGTGTTGGGTGTTGTGTGTTTGCAGCGTTGTCTGTGTGTGTGGGTGTCTGTGTAGGGCGTTGTTTGTGGTTCCCAGTGTGTGTGTGTTGTGCAGTGCGCATGTGTGTGTGTGTTGGGGGGAGGAGTGCACCTCCCATCGTGCTCCATCCCTCATGCTGCGCACCCCCCATCGTGCTCCATCCCCCATGCAGCGCACTCCCCATCGTGCTGCATCCCCCATGCTGCGCACTCCCAAACGTGCTCCATCCGCCATGCTGCGCACTCCCCATCGTGCTCTATCCGCCATGCTGTGCACTCCCAAACGTGCTCCATCCCCCATGCTGCGCACCCCCCATCGTGCTCCATCCCCCATGCAGCCCACTCCCCATCGTGCTGCATCCCCCATGCTGCGCATTCCCAAACGTGGTCCATCCGCCATGCTGCGCACTCCCAAACGTGCTCCATCCGCCATACTGCGCACTCCCTATCGTGCTGCATCCCCCATGCTGCGCACTCCCAAACGTGCTCCATCCGCCATGCTGCGCACTCCCAAACGTGCTCCATCCGCCATGCTGCGCACTCCCAAACATGCTCCATCCGCCATGCTGCGCACTCCCAGACGTGCTCCATCCGCCATGCTGCGCACCCCCCATCATGCTCCATCCGCCATGCTGCGCACTCCCAAACGTGCTCCAGCCGCCATGCTGCGCACTCCCAAACGTGCTCCACCCGCCATGCTGCGCACTCCCAAACGTGCTCCATCCGCCATGCTGCGCACTCCCAAACGTGCTCCATCCGCCATGCTGCGCACTCCCAAACGTGGTCCATCCGCCATGCTGCGCACTCCCAAACGTGCTCCATCCGCCATGCTGCGCACTCACCAACGTGCTCCATCCGCCATACTGCGCACTCCCAAACGTGCTCCATCCGCCATACTGCGCACTCCCCATCGTGCACCATCCGGCATGCTGCGCACTCCCAAACGTGCTCCATCCGCCATGCTGCGCACTCCCAAACGTGCTCCATCCGTCATGCTGCGCACTCCGAAACGTGCTCCATCCGCCATGCTGCGCACTCCCAAACGTGCTCCATCCGCCTGCTGCGCACTCCCAAACGTGGTCCATCCGCCATGCTGCGCACTCCCAAACGTGGTCCATCCGCTATGCTGCGCACTCCCAAACGTGGTCCATCCGCCATGCTGCGCACTCCCAAACGTGCTCCATCCACCATGCTGCGCACTCCCAAACGTGCTCCATCCGCCATGCTGCGCACTCCCAAACGTGCTCCATCCGCCATGCTGCTCACTCCCAAACGTGCTCCATCCGCCATGCTGCGCACTCCCAAACGTGCTCCATCCTCCATGCTGCGCACTCCCAAACGTGGTCCATCCGCCATGCTGCGCACTCCCAAACGTGCTCCATCCTCCATGCTGCGCACTCCCAAACGTGGTCCATCCGCCATGCTGCGCACTCCCAAACGTGCTCCATCCCCCATGCTGCGCACTCCCCATCGTGCTCCATCCCCCATGCTGCGCACCCCCCATCGTGCTCCATCCCCCATGCTGCACCAGCATCAGCCTCTCTGCCCGCAGCATCAGCCTCTCTGCCCGCAGCATCAGCCTCTCTGCACACAGCATCAGCCTCTCTCCTCCCAGCATCAGCCTCTCTCCTCCCAGCATTAGCCTCTCTCCTCACAGCATCAGCCTCTCTCCTCCCAGCATCAGCCATTTCTGTCCCTAGCATCAGCCTCTCTCCTCCCAGCCTACCCCAGCCTCAGCCTCCCTCAGCATCAGCCTCTCTTCTCTCAGCCTCCCCCTCCCAGCCTTCCCCAGGATCAGCCTCTCTCATCCCAGCATCAGCCTCTCTCCTCCCAGCATCAGCCTCTCCTCTCTGTCCCCAGCATCAGCCTCTCTCCTCCCAGCCTTCCCCAGCATCAGCCTCTCTCCTCCCAGCCTCTCTCTCTTCCCAGCCTCCCCCAGCATCAGCCTCCCCCAGCATCAGCCTCTCTCCTTCCAGCCTCCCCCAGCATCAGCCTCTCTCCTTCCAGCCTCCCCCAGCATCAGCTTCCCTCTCCCAGCCTTCCCCAGGATCAGCCTCTCTCCTCCCAGCCTCTGTCCTCCCAGCCTCCCCCAGCATCAGCCTCCCCCAGCATCAGCCTCTCTCCTTCCAGCCTCCCCCAGCATCAGCCTCTCTCCTTCCAGCCTCCCCCAGCATCAGCCTCCGTCTCCCAGCCTTCCCCAGGATCAGCCTCTCTCCTCCCAGCCTCCGTCCTCCCAGCCTTCCCCAGCATCAGCTTTCCCCTCCCAGCCTCCCTCAGCATCAGCCTTCCCCAGCATCAGCCTCTCTCCTCCCAGCCTCAGCCTCTCTCCTTCCAGCCTCCCCCAGCATCAGCCTCTCTCCTTCCAGCCTCCCTCAGCATCAGCCTCCCCTTCCCAGCCTTCCCCAGGATCAGCCTCTCTCCTCCCAGCCTCCTTCAGCATCAGCCTTCCCCTCCCAGTCTCCCCCAGCATCAGCCTCCCCCTCCCAGCCTTCCCCAAGATCAGCCTCTCTGCTCTCAGCCTCCTCCAGCACGCCGTTCTCCTCTGCCGACACTCAAACACCCGATCGCATACACTCACACACACCCGATCCCGACACTCACACACACCCGATCGCATACACTCACACACACCCGATCCCGACACTCACACACACCCGATCGCATACACTCACACACACAGACACTGACGAAATCGCACATACGCGCTCACACTCACAACATCCGGAGATACCACATGCTTCTGGCCATGTGATCCTCCGGCAGGTCCTGGAAGCTCACAACAGCACAGTATCGAGTCCGAGAAGCAAGCGATATCTCCGGATGCTGTGAGTGTGTGGATGCGATGTGAGGTGTGTGTGAGGTGTGTGTGAGAGTGAGTGTGATCTGATGTGTGTGTATGTGTGTGTGTGCTGTTATGTGTGTGCGTGTGGATCTTCAGCCGCTGCAGGACCTTGATGCGCTTGTAACCATGCTAGCATGGTTACCAACGTATCCCGTCCCCCGCTCGCACGGGAGCCCACACCAGGATAAGGCGGCAAGGCCAGCAATGCGAGGGTAAGGGTACCTTCACACTTAGCGATGCAGCAGCGATCCGACCAGCGATCTGACCTGGTCAGGATCGCTGCTGCATCGCTACATGGTCGCTGGTGAGCTGTCAAACAGGCAGATCTCACCAGCGACCAGTGAACAGCCCCCAGCCAGCAGCGACGTGCAAGCGACGCTGCGCTTGCACGGAGCCGGCGTCTGGAAGCTGCGGAGACTGGTAACTAAGGTAAACATCGGGTATGGGGGTGCTTCACACACAGCGAGCTCACTGCCGAGATCGCTGCTGAGTCACGCTTTTTGTGACGCAGCAGTGACCTCATTAGCGATCTCGCTGTGTGTGACACTGAGCAGCGATCTGGCCCCTGCTGCGAGATCGCTGCTCGTTACACACAGCCCTGGTTCGTTTTCTTCAAAGGCGCTCTCGCACTGTGACACACAGATCGCTGTGTGTGACAGCGAGAGAGCGACAAATGAAGCGAGCAGGGAGCAGGAGCCGGCATCTGGCAGCTGCGGTAAGCTGTAACCAAGATAAACATCGGGTAACCAAGGTGGTTACCCGATATTTACCTTAGTTACCAGCCTCCGTCGCTCTCACGGTGCCTGTGCTGCCGGCTCCGGCTCTCTGCACATGTAGCTGCATTACACATCGGGTTAATTAACCCGATGTGTACTGTAGCTAGGAGAGCAAGGAGCCAGCGCTCAGTGTGCGCGGCTCCCTGCTCCCTGCACACACAGCTAAGCGGTGTGCGCTGGTAACTAATGTAAACATCGGGTAATCATACCCGATGTTTACCTTAGTTACCAGTCTCCGCAGCTTCCAGACGCCGGCTCCGTGCAAGCGCAGCGTCGCTTGCACGTCGCTGCTGGCTGGGGGCTGTTCACTGGTCGCTGGTGAGATCTGCCTGTTTGACAGCTCACCAGCGACCATGTAGTGATGCAGCAGCGATCCTGACCAGGTCAGATCGCTGGTCGGATCGCTGCTGCATCGCTAAGTGTGAAGGTACCCTAAGTGTCGGCTGGGTTGGCGACGTACGCTGATGTGGGCTCCCGGCGAGGGGGGAGGGAGTACAGTACTCACCTGGGAGTCGTGGCTCCGTGACAGCCGTGTCAGTTCGGGAAATGCGCGGGGGGGGGGGGGCGGGGGGGGCGGGGCCAGAGCTAGCGTGCATTGCGTGAGAGGGGCGGGGCGTGGCGTGGCCGAATTGCCAATGCCTGCAGGGTGCCGGGGCGAGAGGCCAATCTGTGGGGGGGCGGAGCCTGGGCGAGCAGCTGGCCAATCCGTGTGGGGGCGCAGCCTGGGCGAGCGGCCAATCCGTGTGGGGGGGCAGGGCCATGGCGAGCCCAGCGGCCAATCAGCTTTGTGTCACCGTAAGGACACAATGTCACCGGAAGGACACAATTTTGAAGCATGACAGACAGACAGACAGACAGACAGACAGAATAAGGCAATTATATATATAGATACGACCTTCTATAGACTGAGACCATGAAATCACATAATCTATCTAAAGAGAACTACACCCTGAATTTCCAGTTAGAAAAGGGCAATTAAATAAGGTAAAACAAGCTGAATTAGGGCTCGCTCACAAGAGTGTATACATCAGACGAGTGCTATCCGACCGCTTTCATTGAAATTTGCCACCTTTAATTAGCTATTCAATGAATTTTTAAAGCCTCAGCTTTTTATTATACATCGGCCCTTCATTTTTATATAACCTTGGAATAGCTTTGCATGAAATTCATGGCTGCTTGCACATTCTATCATAATTGATCTTTTTATTTACTTGTTATTATTCAGTCTCCATTTGCAGTAGCAATATATTATTATTATCTGATGTCATTTATAATCATTTTATACTCCCATGAAGTGATACCTCACATAGATGGTACAGTATGTCCCTAAACTTTCATATTGTTCGATTTTTGGTGATATTTTACCTTTTAGTTTAGATTTATTTAGTTCATTGTCATTATTTTTGCATTGATGATACTTTTTCAATATGTATGAGTAAGGTATAATTTACTTGTCTTACCTAAATGTGATATTTGCAGATAGATCATTGCTTTACAGTGTGTCCACAAATATCCTGTCCACCGCCATTAACCTGAGAACGGCGGCAGCTATAGGCATAGAAGTGGTGTCTAGGTATAGTAAAGTAGCCATGCACTACGCAATGAAACCACCTATAGCGCCACCTGGTGGAAAACAACGGAGTTAGCATTTTTATCTCGAAAACGGAACGAGATAGAGAAAAAAAAGTGAATTACAAAGTTGTAGGGCATCATCAATACAATATGAATCGACACCTTGCATACAGAAATGCTATGATTAGATCATGTAAAACTCACAAGGCTGCGGACATGAAGCAATACCTCATGGAGACCTTCCTACAAGTCATTGGATATGGCGGCTGTGTGGAGTGGCCTCCACGCTCACCTGACCTGAACCCATTGGACTTCTTTCTGTGAGGTCACATCAAACAGCAGGTGTATGCGACCCCTCCACCAACATTGCAGGACCTACGACGACGTATCACAGATGCTTGTGCAAACGTGTCACCTACCATATTGCACAACGTGCAGCAAGATACAGTATGCTGTCCAGAGTCCAGATGTGCATTGCAGCTGACGGTGGCCACTTTGAGCATCAAAGGTAAATGAGCGCCATATGCGTGACCAGCATTCAATGTTTTGGAGGGGTCATGGGTTTCATATCATAGCATTTCTGTATGCAAGGTGTCAATTCGTATTGAATTGATGATGCCCTACAATTTTTTAAATAGCCCCCTGTAATTTTCGAGTCCGGAGACCCCTCGAGCCACCGCGGATCCGGATCTGAGCAGACCGGCTGCTGGCACGGGGGCGGCACGCGATCCTTTCTACTGACTGAGATATACTGCTTGTGTTTAGCTTCTTATCAAGGCTTCATTAGAACCTGTACAGTAGATTAACCCACTGGACACCAACTTTGTAACTTCTAGATGACCAGGATCGAGATAATTAATCCCTTCCCCTTACTTGACCAACAAAGATGGTTATCATTAAAGGGAACCTCACGACTGATACATCCAACCTGAGCGACGGGCAGCATGTATCAGACACTGGCTGTATGATCTCAGCCAGATGCTATGAATATACACACTCTCACACTTGGGTAATGGAAAAAGGAGGAGGACCTACCAAAGACAAACGATGCGCCTGCACCCAACTGGTCGCTGTACAGACTAGAAAAACCCTAGCTACACAACTAAAAAGACCATCTTGGACCTGACTCCGTAATTCTCGTACCTTCTGAAGGACTAGAATGGAGGCCACAACACACTGCCTACGAGATGAGAGCAAAGTATGAAAAAAAAACACAAAAACCCAGATTGAGAAGCTAAAACACGTTCATATAGGATGAAAGGAATAGGTACTGGGAAGGAAACAAATCAACTCACAGTAGGAACTCAACTGGTGTTTACCCAAAGGTAAACCCCTAAGCTGAAGGGCTCGAAAGCCTAGACACAGTCCAACTAGTGGTGCAGCGGGTTCACAGGAGCTAGGGGCAGTGTTAGAATAGGGCGATACTGCGGGCGCTGTGCTGAAGATGTGGGCTCTGTGCTGCAGGCGCTTTGTTGGCGCTGTGCTGTGCGGGGGCTGCGGGCGCTGTGCTGGAGCTGCAGGCACTGTGCTGGATCTAGGCTGGGGCTGTGGGCCGAGGGCACTGTGCTGTGTTGAGTCTGCGAGCGCCATCCTGAAAATGTCGGTGTCACGAACTTCAAATAACGGCACCCGGAGTCAGTGCGTGCGCAGGTGGAGCTCTCAGCTCAAAATCTCATCTGTGAACGCGCCGCTTCCGGCCCACTGATTTCCCAGCAGTGGACTTAAGGAAAATGGTGCTCGGAGGTGGCAGATGAGATCTTGAGCCGAGATTTGGGCGCCAGTATTTTAAAGTCCGCCGACATCTTCAATACGGCGCCCGTATCCCCTGCACAGCACAGTACCATCGACCTGCAGCCCCAGCACATGAATGGCTTGGAGAAGCTGCTGGGGACCCGCTTATCCAACTAGTCTCTCGTGTGGCTTGGTGCCCAAAGGCTTTAAAAGTACAGCGGTACCTTACTTAACGAGAACAATCCGTTCTGGGACTGTGCTTGTTAATCGAGTTACTCGTTCAGCAAAGCAAGATTTCCCATAAGAAATCATTGCAATGCAGACAATTCGTTCCACAATGTGTTAAATGTCCCATCCTGGTCCCCTATTCTATCATTCCACACATGCACAAATGCACACAAACATGTACAAACTCACACAAACACACACAAACACACAAGCACGCACGCACACGCACATATTATATGCTCACCTTACCTTCCGTTCCATCGCCGGTCTCCTGGGACTTGCTGTTCTCCGGTGCGGGCCGTGTATCAGGTAACCATAACGACGAGGGCGGAACTTCCTGCCAGAGCGCTGACGTCAAAGGCAGAGCCGCTTGCTTCTGATTGGCCAGCGCGCTGCCTTTGACAAGCGGTGACAGGAACCAGGAAGTTCCTGCTTCGTTGCTATGGATGCCGATGCCTGGAGTGGAGCGGAGCGGCGCTGCGCACTACAGGACCCAGGAGGCCGGCGATGAAACGGAAGGTACAGATATTATATGCTCACCTTACCTTCCATTTCACCGCCGGCGTCATGGTACTTGTAGTTCGCCGCGAGGACGCCGCGATGTACCCGGGAACTACAAGAACCATGAGGCCGGCGGTGGAACGGAAGGTAAGGTGAGCATAGTACTGTATGTGTGTGAGTGCGTGTATGTTTGTGTGTGTTTGTGCGTACATGTGTGTGTTTGTGTGGACTGCAAGTGCGGGTTAGAGCGCGATGGATGGACGGAACCGGAAGTGTCTGAGGTGAGGATTTCGCTCGTACAGCAAAGCTTTCTCGTAAAGCGGGTTACAAATTTACAGAAAGCTTTGCTTGTTAAGCGAAATTCTCGTTAAGTGGGTTACTCGTTAAGCTAGGTACCACTGTATCTTTTCTCTGAAACGACGTTTCTGAATAAAACATACGTGGCTTAAACCATACAGCCAGTGCCTGATACAGTGCCTACAAGTAGTATTCAACTCCCTGCAGATTTAGCAGGTTTGATAAGATGCAAATAAGTTAGAGCCTGCAAACTTCAAACAAGAGCAGGATTTATTAACAGATGCATAAATCTTACAAACCAACAAGTTATGTTGCTCAGTTAAATTTTAATAAATTTTCAACATAAAAGTGTGGGTCAATTATTATTCAACCCCTAGGTTTAATATTTTGTGGAATAACCCTTGTTTGCAATTACAGTTAATAATCGTCTTTTATAAGACCTGATCAGGCCGGCACAGGTCTCTGGAGTTATCTTGGCCCACTCCTCCATGCAGATCTTCTCCAAGTTATCTAGGTTCTTTGAGTGTCTCATGTGGACTTTAATCTTGAGCTCCTTCCACAAGTTTTCAATTGGGTTAAGGTCAGGAGACTGACTAGGCCACTGCAACACCTTGATTTTTTCCCTCTTGAACCAGGGCTTGGTTTTCTTGGCTGTGTGCTTTGGGTCGTTGTCTTGTTGGAAGATGAAATGACGACCCATCTTAAGATCCTTGATGGAGGAGCGGAGGTTCTTGGCCAAAATCTCCAGGTAGGCCGTGCTATCCATCTTCCCATGGATGCGGACCAGATGGCCAGGCCCCTTGGCTGAGAAACAGCCCCACAGCATGATGCTGCCACCACCATGCTTGACTGTAGGGATGGTATTCTTGGGGTCGTATGCAGTGCCATCCAGTCTCCAAACGTCACGTGTGTGGTTGGCACCAAAGATCTCAATCTTGGTCTCATCAGACCAGAGAACCTTGAACCAGTCTGTCTCAGAGTCCTCCAAGTGATCATGAGCAAACTGTAGACGAGCCTTGACATGACGCTTTGAAAGTAAAGGTACCTTACGGGCTCGTCTGGAACGGAGACCATTGCGGTGGAGTACGTTACTTATGGTATTGACTGAAACCAATGTCCCCACTGCCATGAGATCTTCCCGGAGCTCCTTCCTTGTTGTCCTTGGGTTAGCCTTGACTCTTCGGACAAGCCTAGCCTCGGCACGGGTGAAAACTTTCAAAGGCTGTCCAGGCCGTGGAAGGCTAACAGTAGTTTCATAAGCCTTCCACTTCCGGATGATGCTCCCAACAGTGGAGACATGTAGGCCCAACTCCTTGGAAAGGGTTTTGCACCCCTTGCCAGCCTTGTGACCCTCCACGATCTTGTCTCTGATGGCCTTGGAATGCTCCTTTGTCTTTCCCATGTTGACCAAGTATGAGTGCTGTTCACAAGTTTGGGGAGGGTCTTAATTAGTCAGAAAAGGCTGGAAAAAGAGATAATTAATCCAAACATGTTAAGCTCATTGTTCTTTGTGCCTGAAATACTTCTTAATACTTTAGGGGAACCAAACAGAATTCTGGTGGTTTGAGGGGTTGAATAATAAATGACCCTCTGAATAAACTTTTCACAATTTAAAAAAAAAAAAAAGAAATAACATTATTTTTTGCTGCAGTGCATTTCACACTTCCAGGCTGATCTACAGTCCAAATGTCACAATGCCAAGTTAATTCCGAATGTGTAAACCTGCTAAATCTGCACGGGGTTGAATACTACTTGTAGGCACTGTACATGCTGCCTGGTGATCGGGCAGTATGGGCAGTATGTATCTGCTGTCATTACCTTTAAGCACTTATTTAACTTTATATAAATGTAAACTTGCACATTAGCAAGAATTTGTTTTTTTCTAACCAAACAATTACCCATCTTCATTAAAGAGGACATATCAGCTGTCCTGCTAACAGTACCCTTGAGTAACCTTTTCTTTTTTTTTAAATCTGCCAGAGATACAGTGAAGGAAATAATATTTTGATCCCCTGCTAATTTTCTACGTTTGCCCATTGGCAAAAACATAAACAATCTATAATTTTAAGGGACGGTTCATTTTATCAGTGATGGATAGCATATCCAAAAAAAATCCAGAAAATCAGGACGTTAAAAATGGGTCGTGGCTTGGTCTTCCAGCATGATAATGACCCAAAACATACAGCCAAGGCAACAAAGGAGTGGCTTCAAAAGAAGCACATTAAGGTCATGGAGTGGCCTAGCCAGTCTCCAGACCTTAATCCCACTGAAAACGTATGGGAGTTGTCAAGTGACAGCATCAAAATTTTAATGATTTAGAGATGCTCTGCAAAGAGGAGTGGAGTAAAATTCCTCCTGACAAGTGCGCAAACCTCATCATCAACTACAAAAAAATGTCTGACTGGTGTGCTTGCCAACAAGGGCTTGGCCACCAATTATTAAGTCTTGTTTGCCATAGGGATCAAATACTTATTTCCTTCACTGTGTGGGGTCTTTTTAAATTGAGCTCATTAAAATGTTTTTTACCAAGGGGGTGTGGCCCACGGGATTCTCTGACTTTGCCTTTTTAAGCTGCTTTGCAGTATTTTCCTGTGAGTCACGCCCTATTGGCAAAGACCATAAAAAGTAGCACTAAATAAAAAAGTTCATATCTCTGGAATCAAATGGCAGCTTTAAAAAGAAAACAAAAAGCTGAATATTCATTGGAACAGCTGGAAAAAAAATCTGGCTACAGTTGACTTGGTGATAGGTCCTCGTTAAACAGATTCATTTTCATCAAATATAGACACACATTTGTTTTTTATCATCAGTTCAAAATCATAAATTTAGAACAGAAATATATTTTTAATTTGCTAGCAATTTAGTTTTTGTACTAAAATCATTCCACCTAAAATTTCACGAAAGTGGCACCATCTGATTTCTCCGTCACTCGTAAGTTAATTGAAAACCAGTACGGCTTTTATTAAATATATGTCAAGTCTAATCAGTATTTGGCAGTTACCTAATTGAGTAAATGGATTTTTTTTATTTTAAATTATAAAATGTAAATTCTAATTTTTACGTGTATGGGTTTTTCAGTTTTGTACTCTATATCCTGGGTTCTAAATAATTAAAGGAAGCCTGACAGCTGATACATATTGCCCGATCCTCCATCAGCAAGTATCAGACACTGTCTATATGACTTCAGCCACATACGTTACCCTTGTTTTTTTTGTGTAGCAATTTAACAGTCTTATTAATACATTTTGAGGTACCCTATATATGACATTTTGATTGGGTTTTTTTTTACTTCATTTTATAGGGAGGAGTCAAGTCCCAAAACCCCAATTCTACTGTTTAGATTTTTTTCTTATAATGGAGGTTACTGATTGGGTTAATTATATTTTGTTAAGTCGGACATTTATGGTTGAGGCGATACCAAATCTTTTTTTTTTTTTAATTTTTAATGATGGACCAGTTGGGAGTTCCAAATTTTAATAGACTTTTTTTTATATATATATCTATTATTTTTTTTCACTTACAAAGTTATAAAGTTCCATCACAACGAGCTCATTGATGGAATCTTAGGGTGCATTTACGATGGCCGATTGAGGAACACATTTTTTTCCCGGTAATTGGCCTTTCGTAAAAAAAAACAAAACAAAAAAAAAGCTGCCTATTATCAAAACACTTGTTCCTCTGGTGAAATTATTTTTAATGCAATCCTAACTCACAGCCACCTTCATTTGGAAGAGACAGCTTTGGCTTCTGTTTGGCTTGATGTCCAAGTACAGCTCTCATTTCACGGTACTGTTGTGCTGTGAGATGAGAGCTGTAGTGTGTGCTCCCATTCAGCACTGTGAATCTAGGTATCTGGAAATAATGTGGTGGTACCAGGAATAAATGCTTGGTGTTGTTCATACGCTACAGCTCTCATCTCACCGAGCTGTTGTGCTGTGAGATGAGAGCTGTAGTGTGTGCTCTACACTTACCCCAATCAGTACTGTGAATCTATACATGGTATCTGGGAATAATGTGGTGGTTCTAGGAATAAATGCTTGGTGCTGTTCACATACTACCATTCTCATCTCACCGAGCTGTTATGTTGTGAGATGAGAGCTGTAGCGTGCAATCAGTGCTTTTAACCTACAGCCCTGTACATTAATTTCAAATACCAGTGCATTATTTCCTGATAGTGGGTATATATGCAGAATAGTGTTTGTAGTGACACGTAGTGCTGCTCTCCTTTCCCTGTACTGTAATTGCAGTTAGATCTGTGTGACCTAGTTAAATATGAGTCTTGCCATATCACTCAGAGAAAGCCGCTACTGACAACATCTGGGGATGTGATTTTTTTTTACCCCTGCATGATGCCTCCTACTTATGATTGGTCAATATAATGCTCACCTTTTCTATGTCTCAAATTTTCAGTCACCAAATCACAGCACAGATTTCCACTAATCTAATGTACAGTCTTTGTGTTGCTTGGCCCATACAAGTCTCTTTTTATTTGCAGTCCTCAGTTGTGGCTTTTTTTTGCAACAGTTTGGCCATAATGACTTGCTTCTCATAGTCTCCTTTGGATAGTTGATGTTGAGTTGTGTCTGCATCATTTATGAATGCTGTTATGTGAGATGATTTCAGTTTGCATTTTCTGAGGCTGACAACTCTGATGAACTTATTCTCTACAGCAGAGGTAATTCTTGATCTTACTTTCCTGCGTGGTTCTCATAAAAGTCATAACAATTTAATTTTTTCCATGACTGGACTTGATGATACCCTCAAAGTTTTAGCAACTGTCAAGATTGACTGACCTTACTGTCTTAAAATAATGGACTTTCATTTCTCTTTACTTAGTTGAGTGGTTCTTGCTTTTTTCTAGGCTAGGAAAGTTGTGGAAGAGGCTCAACACTGCATGGAACTTAGTAGCAACACTTTTCAAAATACACCTGGTAGTCACAAACACTTTCTGAATGCCATGAAGAAATGAGCAAATTCTTGACAAGGCGTTCTTGCTTATTTGAAGCAATTCCACTTAACTACCTGATGGAACTGATGAAGAAAATTAGTAAAAGATTGATGCCACATCCTACCTTTCTAATGTGAACAGGTGCAAACTGAACATGAAACATAGTAACAAAAAGGAGACAGTTGCACACTGCAGCGTAAGATATGTGTAACAATGAATATGGGAATATAGACCTGCATTACTGCTATGAAAAACATGTAAAAATTGAGATACTTAGCAGACAAAAATGGCGAGTTTTATGGGAAACCAACAGCCAATGGCAATATAGACTTGCATTACTGTTATGAAAAACGTAAAAAATTGAGATACTTAGCACAGAAAAATGACCAGTTTTATGAGAGCCCAACAGCCAATGGCAATATAGACTTGCAATACTGCTATGAAATTTGAAAAACATGTAAAAATTTAGATACTAAGCACAAAAAAATGGCCAGTTTTATGTGAGCCCAGCCGTTGGCTGTTGGGCTCACATAAAACTGGCCAATTTTGTTTGCTAAGTACATGTTTTTCATAGCAGTAATGCAAGTCTGTATTCCCATATTCATTGTATCTTAGCACTACAGAGTGCAACTGTTTCCTTTATGTTACTCTGTTTGACAGAATGAAATGGGGATATAAAGTAATCTGCGTTAAAGGGGTGTAGTTTGAGTAATCTAAGGCGTTAACACATATTTTGATTTGTTTTACTAGTGTTTCTATACTCTTTTTTTCCAAATGTGCTTACTCGCGGTTTTGTCGCCTTCATTCTAAATCTGCTATGTGCACTATCCAATAAAAACAGAGAAAATCATCACATAAACAGGTCTGTCCAAACTTTTGACTGTTGCTGTATACATAATGACAAATAAAGAAAAGGACAGCATAGGCAGAGTGCCATGATAACGACCATATTGGTGCCAAAGCAGGGCAATCTAGAAAACAGCCTCAAATCTAGAAAACAGCCTCAAAATATCAGAAGTTTCTTAGAGCATCAACGGTCTATACATGTTAGATCACATTATTCATAGTTCATTATTAAATTACAAGATCCGTGCCTCTAGTGGCTTTTTTAGGGTGTTTCTAGTTAAGTAAAATGACTTTTTTAACAAATAAGAATAAAAGTTTTTATAGGCTGGGAGTAGCTAAATTTATGGGAATATCATGCACAAACACACGATAAAATTGGGATGGATAATTCTTGAAACACTTAGATGTGACACCATAAACTCAAGAAGATCACGCCAATAAGTCTTGAAGAACTCAACGTTCCCAAAACATTCATAGGACCGTGTCATTGGTAACCAAACATTTTGGGCACCCTGCCGAATACAAACTTCCCATACTTTTATTTACAGACTTTTTGTTTTTGTTTCCAAGCTTAATTGTGTTTTATTATGTTGTTCCTTCCTGTCCTTTAACAAATATTCAGTGTTATTTTTCCCTGAGATTTGGCCCAAAAGCAAATGATTTGAATTGATTAAAATATTGCAAAACCTGATATGTTTCATAATAAGGAATCAAAAACCGGTGTTGTATTCTAGCTGGCTATGTGTTTAAGAGCTGTCAATTTCACGGTAGGGATTGCAAACTGATTTCAGCTTTTTCTAAGATGCTTAACATTGAGGCAAGCAAAGCAGTCGACAAATCTCGGCCAAAACTTAGTTCTGGCCAACATTTTTGGATAGATTCTTTGATGTAGGGATAAAAGCCGGGGGTTCCCTTATGCCTATAAAAAGACTCTACGCTGTTAATACACTCAAGAGAATAATCTCCCTTTAGCAATATCCTTTCAATGCCTGCCATGTAGCCTAGCTTAAATGTTTAGTTACAAAGTTATTTCAAAGTTGATTTATTACAATATTGATTTTACAGTGGTTGTATGGACATAAAACTATGAATCGGTTAAAAAAATTGTAATTTATTTTGCTTTAATTTATTTTGCTATTTTGCTAGGGTCATACTACTTTTTAAGGGAAGAAAATGACCTGCCGTCAAGTTTTTATATTACATATCGTAAAAGAACTTTGTTAGTACAGAATGACAGTTCACTGCAAGTCCAGGTGCATCAAGGCGGGGCAAAACATTTACACGCATCGCCCAACCTACTTGATTTCCATCGTTCTTTACTCTTCTCTATTTCTATGAAAATAGAGGTGTTTTAATTAAAGAAAATAGATAGAAGGAAAACTGTCACAGGGTATACAGAGATAGGACAGGGGCCTCCTAAACTGTTCCGCAGACTTGCGACCCTGCGCTGTCCCTTATCTTGGAGGTAGGTTTGATGGTAACCAGGTTTGAGACCCCAGCATGACCCTATATTTCTGTCCGGACCCTGATCTTATTCCCCCTCTCCCCCATCCTCGGAGCGGGCCGGGAAACACAAATACGAAACCCCACAAAACGACATAGACAAGTGCGAGCTGAAATTGTACATCTAGAGCCCCACGGGGCGCATGCAGTGAACCTACTCGTCGCCAGGCCGACTGTCATGGTCATGGGTGGCCTAGCCCGGCTTCGTTGCCTCGAGGAGTACAGAAGATGGCAGGGGAGAGATGAGGGGGGTAGTAGTGAGGTGAATGTTTATCGTGACGCCACCTGTGGTATGCGGCCAGGGAATGGGCCGCCGCTGCTGTCGCTGTCCTCCGGGCAGATGGTATTAGCAGCCAGGGATGGTATCACTCTCCACAAAGTAAAGCAGGCACCGGGGAGGATGATGAGGGGCGCTGAAGCATGGAGCGGCAGAACTGGTAATAAAGAGTCAGAGTCTTTAACTGCAGTTCCAGGTTTTTTACTCACTTTTGTACGATGCTGCTCACCCAGGTAATACCGATCACTTGCTATGATGGGCTCCGTCGAACCCGAATTCCTTTAGAGAATTCAGTCCGGTTTGGTGTACGGTGGGTTTCTCCTTGGAATGCCTGTCTGTGGATGCCCTGGCTTGAAGCTACGAGGGGACACGGGGTTTCATGAGATGTACTCTTGTCCCTATCCACGGTTCCAATATGGGGTCCAGCTTGAATTGAGGCCCCGGATCCTATATGGTACTGTGCTGTTGGGCGCTGTGTGGTCAGGGAAGCTTGAAACTTTCCCCAGCTAGGCAGATTCTGGAAAACCAACGTGAAGTATGATCTTCCCTAGGGTTCTGAGGGAAGCAGATTAACTCTCCCCATGGCAACCGTGTGAACTCTTCCTCCTACCCACCGGAGCACCTGTAGATGTGACTGCTCCCTTGCTCTCCTGCTGGAGAACTCCTTAGACTCTTGTGTTGGCTCCAGACTCCCCCTGCTGGCTGTACCTCCCCCCTCCCAGGTCCTAGGCTAGTGGGACTGGGGCCTCTGTTGAGGGCGTCCTGTGCGCCTCTCTGTCAGCGACCCCTTTATTACCTGACCCTAGCCCAGTGCCCAGTGAGAACAGGACAACTTGCTATGTATTTGAGTGTGTAATGTGGTGAAATTGTTACAACAGAAAGTCAGGGAGAATTTTGCGCCGCCAAATGCTGTGATCTTCTATTGTCAGAAACCACATGACTGTCTGTCACTCGTTACACACACGTGACAGTTTCTCTCATTTTTAAAATATATAACAAATAATATGGAGTTTTTGTACGTTTGGGACAATAATATACACTCTTACACGTTCATAAAGGAAAAAAGCCTTGCTAAAAATTGCTGCGTGTTATAGTTGCTAGTGGAGCCCAGAAACACCAGACTGGAGATTATGACCCCGATTTATCACAGCCATTTTGCCAGAATTCTGTTGTAAATTGGTTTGAAAAGTTGCAAAATCTTGGCTCATCTGGGAGTCAAACCAAAACATAGCGACTCTTGACTTTTTCATGCCAGTTTCTCCCAGCTATGTCAAAATGTGCAGAACTGGGACATGATGGGATGCAGCTGGGGTGTGACAACGCAGCTCCTCTCATGACTCCAATCAGGGACTGGGGTAAGATTTGTGATTTATGATCGTCAGACAGTCCTGATTCATAAATACAGGTGCACCTCATGAATCGGGAACGTCTGACTCCACCATGCTCCCTCATCAAGTTCGGCAAAAAACTAGTTGGTCTTGATGAATTGGGGCCTACATATTATTTGTGTACTGAGTATAAAGTTTGAGAGATGCATTATGTGGCAAGCTTAAAGGGAATCTCTCACTCCCAAAACTCAAATTAAGCCATTCATATAGGGGACCATATAAAAATCATACTTGTGGAACAGAGTTTACTTATTGAGATTTATGTAAATGAAGCGGCAGTGGTGCACCATTGGTATAGCCAAATGCTTGGTGCAACGTTCCACCGCCTCAATTAGCATCCTCCACCCCCTTCCTTTAAAATGATTGACACTACTCCATGGAGATCTATCTGTATAAAAGTTCCAGCCTTACACACACTAACACTGCAGCAGTTGAGAGCACACACAGTGTCAGTGTGTCCACGCTTTAATCTCCCTCTCTTCTGAGCATCGGCCACCCGCTACTGTGCGTTTGTAATGCTCACGGCTGGTGTAGAGGCAGTGAGCGGGGTTAGTGGACCCACTGGACCATAGGCTTACCCCTTAGTGGGAGGGGATTAACTAAGAGCCCACCACGAGGTAGACGCCAGGTACCACTCCCAAGACAGTGACCAGGACTGTGGCAGCTAACCCCCAGGAGAGGAGACGGACTCAGGTATTGACAGGTACAAGCGGGGTAGCTGAGTCAGGCTGAACAGGTGGGTATGGACAGGAGTGGTGGGCACAACAGGGATAGACAGGTATGTGAAGGCAGGTACTTGAGATGGACAGAGGGATAACGTGACAGGAGCTTACTTAGGAACTGACAACTAGCTAAGTAGCAGACTGCAGAGTAAAGGCCCCGTCACACACAGAGATAAATCTTTGGCAGATCTGTGGTTGCAGTGAAATCATGGGCATATTGTTCCATTTGTACACCACCACAAACCTGGCACTGATTGTCCACAATTTCACTGCAACCACAGATCTGCCACAGATTTATCTCTATGTGTGACAGGGCCTTAACTGGAAGCATTGCACAGTCACCTCCCCTAATGGGAAGTTGCTTTAAATACACAGTGCCTCTCAGCCATAGGCTGAGAGGCATTTCTGGAAATAACATGCTGACTCTTTAAGAGGAGGGTCGGTGAGTGCGTGCACATCTTAATTGCACTCCTGGGAACCCTGCACCGCGTGTACAAGGCCCGGGAGGGTAAGGAGGCAGCAGCACAAGTGGATGGCCGGGGGAGTGCAGGGGAGGATGCAACCCGGCCGAAGCAGTGAGTAAGTCGGTGTCTCTGCAGAGACGCCGGTGCTACAGCCATCTTTTGTGGGATCAGAGAGTGCTTATGCATAACGACAGTGTGTGTGCACTCGCCTCTTGCAGTGTCAGTGTGTGCAGGGCTGAAGATTCAAAATAGATAACACTCCAAAGTGAACGGTGTCAATCATATTAAGGGAAGGGGATATTAGTTGAGGGGTGGAAGAGTACAGTGCGCACTTGGCCTTGCCATGGGTGTGCCAAAAGTAGGATTTTTATAGTGACAAAGTATCCTGTATGAATGTATAAGTGATGGAATTTGAGTTTTGGGGGGACAGACTCCCTTTAATATTCTTTGTTTTCCATAGTTAATACCATAAGTCCATATACCAGTAGAATTATTGTTTCCACCCTTGTTAATATGAGCACTTTGGAATATTTATGCTCTTTCCACCTTCTCTCTGCTTTATAGGTTCAGTCTTTTTGCTGTGGATACTCATGGACGGCACTCGGCACAAAGTTTAGTCACACTACGGACCGCTTGCTCTTTAGTGGATGACAGTAAAGCAGAAGGTAGGCATTCGCTTATATCAAAATGTATCTGGAAGTTTGGTTACTTTGTGACATTATACTATTTTAGGATTTCTAAATGTAAGTTCTTATAAAAAAGTTCAATGATGGGCTGTTTCAGTCAACCAAATTTTTTTGATAGGTCATCAATGTCTGATCGGCATGGGTCCGACACCCGGAACTCACACCTATCAACTACTTTTGGTGCCGGTGGCTGCTCTGTCTTCTGATAGTGGTCGCGGTCGGGTACTGCACATCTGCTTCCTATTGATTTGACTGGGAGGCGGATGTGCAGTTACCAGCTGTGGCCCCTATCAAAAGATGTGGCAGATCTTGAACTGAAGCATGAAGAAGTGTGAACCACTTCATGAATCATGAGCATCTGACTCCACCACACTACCTCATTAAGACCTGTGAAAATCGCCAGTCTTGAAAAATTGGGGCAATGTGTTGTATCAGAAACAATACACTATAGCGCGCACAAAACATTACTAAGTATACTGATGATGAGTAAGGGTTAAAAAGTTGCCTGCAGAGAGTAGCAGGCCAGACGGATGAATAATTAAGTGGGTCTCAGGAACAGAAGAATCGGGGCTTCCCTTTGCCCAGCAGGATGAGCGGCGTGCAACAGGAAGCTGATGCGGGTATCCAGGAGCCCCGGCTGGCTGCTTGCCTAGTTACCCGACAGCACGCGTGAGGAGAACATGTGACGTCACAAAAACTCAGCAATGTTGTGTCAGATTTACTCAGCAAATGTGGTGGCACGGTGACTCAGTGGTTATCACTGCAGCCTTCCAGCGCTGGGGTCCTGGATTGAAGTCCCACCAAGGAGTTTGTATGTTCTCTCCATATTTGCGTGGTTTACTCTGTGTTCTCCGCTTTCCTTCAGCACTCCAAAGACATACTGATTTTTTGGGGGGCTCAATTTTTTTGATTACCAAATGTAATGCATATGTGCCCAATATATGTGCAGATGTCAGCAAAGGCATGCTAGCCTGTTTGAGGCCCCCTACACATGTCCATGTTTCCAGTACATGCGGTATCCATTTTTTTCACAGATGCCCCATGTACCCATTATAAACTGTAGTGTTATGTACATATTTGATTGATACCTTTCTATCATAACTAGTATTACGTTTTTCAGCATGATGTCCTACGCTAAAGGGGCACACACAGAGATAAATCTTTGGCAGATCTGTGGTTGCAGTGAAATCATGGACATATTGTTCCATTTGTACACAGCCACAAACCTGGCACTGATTGTCCACAATTTCACTGCAACCACAGATCTGCCGCAGATTTATCTCTGTGTGTGACAGGGCCTTTACTCTAAGGCGGGCTTTACACATTGCGACATCGCTAGCGATATATCGTCGGGGTCACGTTGTTAGTGACGCACATCCGGCGCCGGTAGCGACATCGCAATGTGTAAATCCTAGGTACGACGATGAACGATGCGCAAAAGCGTAAAAACCGCTAATCTGTGTCATGTTGTTCATTTCCATAATATCGCTGCTGGTGCCGGTACGATGTTTTGTCATTCCTGCAGCACCAAACATCGCTGTGTGTGAAACCGCAGGAACGACAAACATCTCCTTACCTGCATCCACCGGCAATGCGGAAGGAAGGAGGTGGGTGGGATGTTATGTCCCGCTCATCTCCGCCCCTCTACTTCTATTGGCCGGCCGCTTAGTGACGTCGCGGTGATGCCGAACGCACCTCCCCCTTGAAGGAGGGATTGTTCAGCGGTCACAGCGACGTCGCCGACCAGGTATGTGCGTGTGAAGCTGCCTTAGCGATAATGTTCGCTACGGCAGCAAGCACCAGATATCGGGGGCGGGTGCTATAGCGCTCAACATCGCTAGCAGCGTGTAAAGCCCGCCTTAGGCGAAATCAGGCCAGACAGTAGACAGATATAGGAAAACTATTGAGTGATCTTTTATTGTGGTCAGCCTAAGGCACACCTGTGCAATACTCAGGCTGGCCAGTCTAAGGCACACCTGTGCAATAATCATGCTGGCCAGCCTAAGGCACACCTGTGCAACAATCATGTGTCTAATCAGCATCTTGATATGCCACACCTGTGAGATGAATAGATTATCCCAGAAAAGGAGAAGTGCTGACTAACACAGTTTTAGACAAATTTGTGAACTATTTTTTAGAGAAAAATGCCTTTGTGTACAGAGAAAAAGTCTTAGCTTTTTTGAGTTCTGGAGCAAATCCAAAAGTGTTGCATTTATATTTTTGTTCAGTTTTACTGTATAAGCTATACAACCTTTCTACTAGTTTGGGTAGTAAAATTGCTTCATCAATTTCCAGAACTGACTGCTCACTTGTCCACCTTTAATGTTATGACTGATTAGTTTGTGGGTTTTTTGGCTGTTTTTTTGCTAGTTTTTTTGCTAGAACAGCGTAGTATAGTTACAGAGCACCTAATAGCAGGAATGTGTCACTTATTACGCTGTGTACTGTAGTTTCAGTTGAATCAGTGCTTTATTAGCAGGAGTATATCACTTCAGTCCAGCTAATCTTTGTAACCTAGCCGCTATGTCACAGGTGTGTCACACTTGACAGTCCTGTAGTTTCCGACTGTAGAAGTTCGCAACGTTTGGCTACACAAGCTTCTCTCGCCCTCCTCTTTTTTTCCTGCTTGGGGTTAATCCCCTTCTCTTTAGGACCTTGCGGATTTCCTCATCTTTTCAACTGTTAATCTTCAGCACTTCCCTTTGTGTTTTTATATCCTCTAATTTCCCCTTACTCTGTGCTGGTGTTAGGCCTAAAAGCCTTAACAAGTCTTCAGTGCAAGCAGTCGGCTAGTACTCATCTGGAGAAACGTTTTTGTTGTTGTAGTTCCTCTCCATGATTCATCTGGAGATAAGTTATTTGTATACTTTCCTCTGTGTGTCCTTTAATGTTTAGTGGAGTTGACTAAGCGCTCATCCCATCCATTCCTTACCTAGGGCTTACTTCAGGGTCAACCAGGGTCAGGTATCCTGCTCGGCGCATAGGTGCGAAACCTATCTACAGTGCTTAGGTAAGCCAGGGCCCAGCGGTAGGTTTGGTCAGGGGTCACCATCTCCCCCATCCTTGACACAGGGTTTCCCTTCCCTACCCTTTCACCATTTGCTTGGTACTTCTTCGTACCTAGCGTGACACCCCACCACTGATTGGCAGCTTTCTCACACTGTACACAGGAAGCTGCCAATCAGGGGTGTGGACAAGGTTATAAACAGCTCAGAAGTCTTAGCTCTGTTACATCTTCATCAAAGAAACACAGATTCTATAAAAACTGGACCAAGCCTTCAAGTAAGTGATAAATCGCTGGATTCTGGCTCTCTGCCCCTACATCATGCTACACTCAGATTCCATAGCAAAAACCTGCTGACAGATTCCCTTTTAGTCCTGTCTTTGGCCTCACTTACAATGCTGCTATAACAATATAAGCTATTTTAGTAGCAGTGAATAATTTATCCTTTGTGCTTTAGTGATTCATCCTCTCCATAATTCTGTATATTGGAAAGCTTCCCGAGCTAATAAATCATTTTTATTACAGAAATCGCTGATAGAATTTACACATTATACAATGGATACACCAGTGGCAAGGAGCAGCAGATAGCCTACAACACCCTGATGGAAGTATCGGCTTCTATGCTTCTTCGAGTCCAGCATCATTACAATACTCTCTATGAGAAGTTTGGAGATTTTGTGTGGCGCAGCGAAGATGAGCTGGGACCCCGGTAAGAAAATGAATCAAACATTGGCATATATTCTTTTTGGTGTTTATTTTGTCTTTGAAGGTTTTATTATTTTATTCTCTATTTATGATTTTGGCGCTGATTATCTGGGCTGAGCGCCTTCTCTGCTCTATCAACAGCAGTAGAGAGATAAGAATCATTGACTTCTATGGGGGGTGAGTTGTGACCATCACCATGTGTGGTCATCAATATCAAATCAGTGGGGGTGCAACACCCGGGACCTCCGCCGTACAGCTGTTACAAGCTCTGGTGATGGCTGAATTTAAATACATTAAACATATCTACACTGGGAATCTTCATTCAATGTGTAGTGGCCACTGCTGGGTTCTGCAGAGTATCTCCTATTCTAAAGAATTTAAGCTGTTGGATTTGGGGAAACTTCAGATTCCTGGATTCTGCCTGCTAACTTCCCTGATGTCTGTGATCATGGCAAGTGCCTCAGGCGTCAACTCACAGACCTGTGGTTTGGGGCAGGCTAGCAAGAGTTAAACCCTGCTGGAGTGCTTGTTAGTCTCTTTGGTCACATGCTATGGGAGAGCCAGTCACATTCATTCTCCTCTTGTATATGCTGGCAGCACTGTTCTTATGGTGCCAGCTATAGCA
Source organism: Anomaloglossus baeobatrachus (assembly GCF_048569485.1). NCBI lineage: Eukaryota > Metazoa > Chordata > Amphibia > Anura > Aromobatidae > Anomaloglossus > Anomaloglossus baeobatrachus. The sequence goes on from NC_134361.1 coordinate 179,398,014, forward strand.
TGACTATACTTGGCCTAGAGAGGTGGATTTATCCAGGCTTTCTGGTAGTTGTGATATTATTGCTGTGTGCAGTTGTGGTGTGTTAGCACTTGTTTTCCTTTTGTTGCTTCCTTACTTCTCTTGCTTTTCCCTTTAGTTTCTTACTATTTATTCCTGAAAGTATGCAGTGTGATTGAGTTTCTGTTATTATAGTCTGTCTCATCTGTTTTTCCATCAAATTTCTGCCCCTTCCTTCCCTGGGGGAAGCGGGGAACATATCAGCTTTATTGAGGATTATAGTAAGATATGAAACTCCGGGATCTTCACCATTAGGGGTAATTTGAAGAACAGGGATAGCTTTATTCAGGAGTATAGTAAGGCATGGGACTTTGGTATCTCCACCAGCAGGGGTAATCCGAAGGATAGGGATAGTCTAATGTCCTCTAGTGTGATGGATAGCTTAAGAGCCCTTTGTCCCTTGCTATCTCACAGTCACACAATGGTGCTGCACAACACAGATCCATTCAATATATTTATCCAGCCACCTGAATAACTGATAACAACTGCTTGTTATGGTGCCATTTGTTAGATCCCCATTGATCTCATGTTAATGACCTATCAGAATTAGAGATGAGCAAACCCGTGGAAGTGCAGTTCAACTGCTTCAGCCAGACTTTAGATAAAGTTTGGTTTGGGACAGGGACTTGACCTGAACCCCAATAGAAGTCACTAATTGGGCAATTCAGGTCTCCACCCACATGTAGCCAGCAATAAACAGAACACTTTCGGAGGCGGATGGGCAGGTTTTTCCATGAAAGAGTCTGTGTTTGGTGAATGCCAGTTGAACATTACCTGCTTGACTGCATTGTGCCAGCAGGGAAGTTTGGTGTAGTAAACATAACACTGTAGGTTTTTTTTTTTCCAGAGGTTGCCCTAGCTCTCTTAATTTCAGTGAAGAGAAATCGTAATTTTTCAGAATGTCAAGACATGTAACTGCCAGTGTTATGGGAGAAGTTGGGGGAATGCTCTCTTCTGTTCCCCATGAGTATGCCCCAGTGCATAAAGCACGATCAATGGAGCTATTTCTGGGCAAGTGTGGTCTGGAAGAACCTGACTGCAACACAGAACCCCAACCTCAACCCCATTGAACACCTTCAACCTAACTGCCTCACAGAACCCAACTTCAACCCTATCGAACACCTTCAACTTAACTGTCACACAGAACCCCAAACTCAACTTCAAACACCTTCAACCTAACTGCCACACAGAACCTCAAACTCAACCCCATCGAACACCTTCAACCTAAGTGCCACACAGAACCCCAACCTCAACCCCATTGAACACCTTCAACCTAACTGCCACACAGAACCCAACTTCAACCCCATCGAACACCTTCAACTTAACTGCCACACAGAACCTCAAACTCAACCCCATCGAACACCTTCAACCTAACTGCCACACAGAACCCAACTTCAACCCCATCGAACACCTTCAACTTAACTGCCACACAGAACCTCAAACTCAACCTCATCGAACACCTTCAACCTAACTGCCACACAGAACCCAACTTCAACCCCATCGAACACCTTCAACCTAACTGCCACACAGAACCCCAACCTCAACCCCATTGAACACCTTCAACTTAACTGCCACACAGAACCCCAAACTCAACCCCATACAACACCTTCAACTTAACCGCCACACATAACCCCAAACTGAACCCCATCGAACACCTTCGAGATAAAATAGTATTGAGAATTTGAGCCTGTCCCTCTCCCTCAACATCAGTGAAGTCACAAATTCTCTTCTGGATGAATGGACAAAAATTCCCACAGACACCTCCAAATTCTTATATAAAGTATTTTTGTTTTAGCTTCAAAGCGAAAGTCAAAACTCAATAGTAAAGTGAAGCTATGATCAGAATATTGCTTAAAAAAGCTTTTTTGTGTTAAATTTATTTTGAAATATTTTTGGCAATGATTGTTTTTTATTTTTTACTTATCACACTTTTATTAAAAATAAAAAATGGAAATCTTGCAATTTTCACATTGGCCATTGGGACTTTTTTTTTAGATTTTTACTATTGTTTCAGGAAACAACACATGTACATAGTCACAAGAACCTGACCCTATCTTTGATGTCTTCCCTTTAAGGTCTATGGATGTAGAATGGAAGGTCATAAAAGCTCTTGTAGGTGTAATGTGTAGGTGTCCCAATACTTTTTGTCCTCATTGTATATATAACTATCATTATAATTTTTCACACGACACACATAATCCCTGAATAATAGCAACTTCCCAACTTCAATTTACTATTCTTCTATTATCAGCAAGTATGAATTCTTAAGGAAATAAGTATTTCTTAAGAAGTATAATCACCATCCTTTCAAAAAGCGCAGATTTATGACAGCTTCCCTTTTAAATAATACTAAAGGTTAAAAAGTATTTACATCAATACTTACAACCAAACAATAGAAGTAATAAAGAAAATGTATAGTCATTAAAAAATTAGAATAAGAACGCCATCTTGTGAAGGATTATAGCCCGGCTATTGTAACGCGGGCCATAGTTTGCCTTCTAATTCCTTCTAATTTAGGAAGACATTGCATTTTTCTCTTTAAGCTCATTCTTTACTGTTATACTAAGCTTTGATACCCCCATTTATAGAAGGAGTCATGTCAATGTAACTACTGTTTTTGAATAGAGGTGATTCACGACTCAAAACCTCTCATATTCTTGTAATTATATTATTTAAGATTTAGGGATTTAAGGGATTTTCCGAAATACAAATTTCAGCATCAAACAAAATAAAATAGCACAGTACACGGAGCGGGAATTAACACATTACCATATGACAAGACTCTCCACATGAGTCACAATGGAAAAGCTACGGTAATTATGCCATTTGAGGACAGTGATCATGTTTTCATGCTTTGGGGCCAGCCATGAAGGCCCAGATTAGGCGATACAGTTTAGATTTATTAGATTCCCTCTGTTTAACACATGTGCTAATTGGAATGTTTCATTCCCATGATGACCATCTCTCATAAAGCCACATAATAAATAGCTGAGCTTCCTAATTCAGTGTATCTGAAAACATTTACATGTAAAACATTTATCGTTTGCTTCTATCTTATGTATTTTTTTTATCTAATTATTGCATAATTAATTATGAGAAAGTATTACTAAAATTACGATCACTTATTCATTAACCCATGTACGTCAAAGGCAGAGTCTCTGCCTTTGATGCGGGCTCAAACGCTGATTCCACATCTCTCCCTGCACATGATGGCTGAACTGATCAGCTATTATCTGCCTCAGGTGGATCAGAGCTCTGCCTGCTGCTGTTAACCTGTTAAATGCCACTGTCATAGAATCATAGAATGGTAGATTTGGAAGGGACCTCAAGGGCCAACCCCCTGCGAGTGCAGGGTTTCCTAAATCATCCCAGCTATATGTTTATCCAGTTTCTGCTTTAAGATTTCCATTGTAGAGCTCACCACCTCCCGCAGTAGCCTGTTCCACTCCCTGACTGCCCTCACTTTCAGAAAGGTTTTCCTAATGTCTAATCTGAATCTTCTTCCTTTAAGTGTCAATCTATGAAAAATGTTTTTAGCACGTGTCGGCAGCGGGTGTGTCATTCAACGTGCTCAACAGCCTGTGACGTGATCACGGGGAATCAATGTCTTGTTATCTCAGCCAGGGGTCTACTGAAGACCCCCTTGTCTGTCATTTTGATCCTCCTGTGAAAGCCAGCCCATAGCTGGCATTCATAGGTAGAGATGAGCAAACCTGAGATTCGATTTTTAAACCGAACACCAACTTTAAAAATCAAGGTTTGGGGTTAGGATGTTTTATGTGCGAACTTCACTTGCGCAAGCAATGCTGTGCTCAGGTATGCTTGGTGCTCAGCCCTGTGCGAGCCGCTTGCAGTGTTTGAATGGCTCGCAGTGGGGGTAACAGCAGCATGATTACATGTAGTGTGCAACCCAAAAATTGTTTGAAAAAGCTTGGCCACCCTCCCCCGGAAGTGTTCTGCTTATGGCTGGCTCTCTGTGGGTGGAGACTCAAACTGCCAGTCAGTCACTTGCTCCGGGGTTCCGGTCAAGCTCGAGCCAGTGGAGACTCGACTTCTTGGCTGCCGGTGAACCAAACCTCCACAAAACAGCTCATCTCTGTTCACAGGAGATCGTGATTTTAGGTCTATGTACATAGCAGTGCTCCAGCACTGCTATGTATAGCGCAGGCAATCAAACGATCGCTGCTTTAAGTCCAATAAGGGGACTATTAAATACAGTAATAAGGATAAATAAATGTTTTTAAAAATATGAAACAAATTAAAAAAACACAAGTTCAAATCACCCTCCTATTGCCCATTAAAAACAAAAAATTTAAAAAACAATAAACATATTTGGTATTGCTTCTTTCATAAAATTCCGGTCCTAGCTAAAAATAAAATAAATGCATCCAATCAGGTAAATAGTCTAGCAAGAAAAAAATAAAAATGTCTGAATTACATTTTTAGGCCACTGCAGCATTGCAAAAAAGTACAATAAGAGGCGATCAAAACACAGAATCTACCCCTAAATGGTATCAGTTAAAACGTCTCCTCAAGTTGTCTCCTAAACAACTCCCTCATCAGGAATCAAAAACCACTGATGTACATCACTGGTTTTGTTTCTTGATGAAGGAGTCGTTTAGACTCTGAAACGCGTTGAAAAATAAAAATTACAAAAAAATACCTCCGGAGTCCTCTCCTGTCTCATCTCCATGGCAGCGCGGGTTAACCCTTTCTCTCTATTTGGTCTCTACCATTGCATCTGTTGGGTCTGAGGCAGCCAAGGTAGAAATATAATATTCTTTTTGACGTTCACAACTTCCCGATTTGAGTGATTCTGAGCTCTTCATTCTAGTTTCACTGGGATAAGACACCATATGCGCTTTTGTCTCTTCCAGATTTTACCTAAGATATAATCAGGAAAGTAACAAAGTTCCATTGGATATTATCTGTGATATGGGGAGAGGAGGTATACAGAGAAGTCTCACCTGGTGAGGTTGTGTGAACCACAACCAACTGAACAAGTATAAAAGTGGCTGCTACAGACCCTAGTATAAATCTGTCGATGGAGAATGTGGGTGAAATGCCTGCGCTGCCGTATGAGGGATGAAACAGGAATGTCCTAGAATGTGATTTATTTGACTCGTTTCAGAGACAGGCTCCTTCATGAAGGAACCTGTCTCCGAAACACGTTGAATAAATCTAATTAGACTAAGCTGGGAGAGACCGGTGTGAAAATGCCAAATGTCACAACATTTTCGAGCAACTCTGCATTGTGCAAAGACTTTGAAACATTTTAAAGCCGTTAACTTCAGAATTTTGACTTAATCACATTCAGGAATTGGTGCCTATATAGATATAAACAATAGTACTAATTTTAATGAAAGCATCATTGCCTTGTAGACTTTGATTTCTGCTTTATTTTTATATCATAAATGGAAATTTTCTGGATATTTATAAGGTTCCTATAAAATACTAATTTAGCCTTATAGGTTGTAAATCTGGATGAGATGCAGTTTTTTCAAAGCTTTATAAAATCCACCTCTAGCTCTATGTGGAAAGTGTAGGGTGGTGCTGAAATTACTGGGTAGCCCACTTCTGTTCATCCTGTCCAGGAAGCATTTCCCTTTCTCCAGAGGCACCTAATCCATTTAGTTTCCATTTTAATGGAAAACGTCTTTGGTGGAAGCATCCAAAAACACAACACGCTAACTTTCCATCCTGATCTCGGACGATGGGAGAAAGGTACGATGGAGTATAGAGCCTCTTTAAAATTAATTTCCAACTTTTATTCTTGTGTAATTTTAGGTATGTGTTGCTTAACTCCTTCCTTACATGACATGATACGGTATTTTTCAAGTCCCCGTGTGTGAAGCTCGTTCAGAAGCTGCACCTATAACTAGAGATGAGCGGTGTTCGAATTGAACTGTTCGCCAATCTCAAATTCGACCTGTTTTAGGCGATGTTCGAGTCGTTCGACGAGCGCGAACAATTAGCTTCAAGTTTGACAGTTCGAGGTTATGTTCGATAATGGTTCGATCACCAAAAGCTTAACTGACTTTTCACAGTAATACTGTCATTCAATGTTAATACAGTGGAACCTTGGTTAACGAGAACAATCCGTTCTGGGACTGTGCTTGTTAACCAAGTTACTCCTTCAGCAAAGCAAGATTTCCCATAGGAAATCATTGCAATGCAGACGATTCGTTCCACAATGTGTTAAATGCCCCATCCTGGTCCCCTATTGTGCCATACCACACATGCACAAACATACACAAACACGTACAAACAAACACGTACAAACACACACACACACAAGCATACACAAACATACATGCACACACACATATTATGCTCATCTTACCTTTCGTTCCATCGCCGGCCTCCTGGGACTTGCAGTTCGCCGGTACAGGATGTGTATTGGGTAACCATGAGACCGATGCCCCGGAGGTTCCGCTGCCAGCGCGCTGACTTCAAAGGAAGGAGCTGCTTGCCTCTGATTGGCTGGCACGCTGCCTTTGAGTAGCGTCTGACAGAGTAAGTTCCTCCCTCGTTGTGGTGGTTACCTGATACACATAGTTCGCCGCTACAGGATGTGTATCAGGTAACCATCACAACGAGGGAGGAACTTCCTCTGTCAGACGCTACTCAATGGCAGCGCACTGGCCAATCAGAGGCAAGCGGCTCCTGCCTTTGACGTCAGCACTCTGGCAGCGGAAGCTCCGGGGCATCGGTCGCATGGTTACCCGATACACATCTTGTACTGGCGAACTGCAAGTCCCAGGAGGCCAGCCTTTGGAACGGAAGGTAAGGTGAGCATAATATGTGTGTGTGCCTTCGTGTTTGTGCATGTTTGTATGTGTTTGCCTGCCATTGTTTTCAAAGGTGTTCGAAGATATTCGAAAGTGGTCGACGAACGTTCGTCGAACACACCCGCCGATCAACGAACCAAACCGAACTCGAACACTAGGGTGGTGGCTCATCTCTACCCATAACATACTTGGCACATTCCAGCTGCGACACACAGTCTTCATCTTCCTGTAACAGCAACGACCAGAGCACACTCCAATTGCTGCTGCTTAAACTTAAATGATGCTTTCAATCACTGACAGTGTTATTTAAGCAGTACATGAATGCTCTCATTGACCTCCCTCCAGTGATATAATCGCAGGGGTCTGATGAGTTTTTATGGCAGTTGAGTTCCTGCTGAATGCCCCCATGGCTGCCATCCTTGTCCTCTAGTGAAGCCCAGCCTGTGGCTGGGCTTGATAGAAGAAAGCCATTTTGTCTAGAATTATATATTGTTTAAATTGCCTAAATTTTAGATATTGCAATCAAATTGTATTGACATATATGGAATACACGATCACGCGACCATGTGTCCAAATTCCCAGAAGGAACTAAAACATAAAGATAAAAAAAGTTATAAAAATTGGGATCACCCCCTTGTTTATGACCGTATAAGTCTGATTTATAAAATATAAAATTAATGTACTCATAGGGCAAGCAAAAAAATACAGTCATGGCCGAAAGTGTTGGCACCCTTTAAATTGTTCTAGAAAATGAAGTATTTCTACCAGAACGTTTTTGCAATTGCATAGGTTTTGTCATACACATGTTTATTTCCTTTTGTGTGTATTCGGACAACACAAAAAAGGAACAGAGAAAAAAGGCAAATTAGAGATATAATTTCACCCAAACCCCCAACAATGGGCCGGACAAGTTTGTTGGCACCTTTCCAAAATTGTGGATAAACAACTTTGTTTTAAGCCTACAATGATTGTTCAAACTCACCTGTGGCAAGTTATAGGTGTGGGCAATATGAAAATAACATCAGAAACCAGATAAAAGGGGAGAAGTTGACTCAATCTTTGCTGCATGGAGAGCAAAAAAGAAGTGAGCTGTCTAAGGACTTGAGAACCAAAATTGTTGATATAAATCAATAATGTCAAACTTACAAGTCCATATCCAGTGATCCTGATGTTCCTTTGTCCATGGTGCGAAACAAAATCAAGAAGTTTACAATCTATGGCACTGTAGTAAATCTCCCTGGAAGTGGATGACAGAAAACTTTCTGAAAGGTTTCAGCACAGGATAGTACGGATAGTGAATAAGCAGCCCCAATCATGTTCCAAAGAAATTCAAGCTGTCCTGCATCAGTGGCAGCACAAACTATCCATCCACATTTGAATAAAATGAAACACCATATTAGGAGATCCAGGAGGACCCCACTGCTGACACAGAGACATTAAAAAATAATAGCTAGACTGCAGTTTGCCAAAATGTATAGGAGTAAGCCAAAATCCTTCAGGGAAAGCATATGTGGACAGATGAGACCAATATAGAGGTTTTTGGTAAAGCAAATCATTCTACTGTTTAATGAAAACAGAATGAGGCCGACAAAGAAAAGAACACAGGACCTACAGTCAAATATGGTGGAGGTGCAACGAAGTTTTGTTTTGTGGTTTGTTTTTTTTTGCTGCCTATTTGTGGATTTTTGTGTTAAATTATGTCCAATTTGCCTCTTTTTTCCTCAGTTTTTTTTGTTGTTGTTCTAATATACACAAAGGAAAAAAACATGTATTACAAAACATGTGTTATTGCAATAATTTTCTGGGAGAAATACTTCATTTTCTGTAACAATTTCAAGGGTTCCAACACTTTTAGCCTTGACTGTAAAAGAGTTATGGCTCACGGAAAAAGAGGACATAAAATCAGCGTCAACCTGGTATAGACTGAGCTTTGATCCCGTGCTGCTCTATACACGCTGAGCATGACGAAAATGTACGTCGCGGGTCGTTAAGGGGTTAATATGTGATCTGAAAGAAATAAGCCCTTATATTCTCTCTGATAACATCAGGAAGACAGAATTTTATAATGAAAATTGTATCTCTGCGGTGGATTTAGAGTTTTGCATAGTGTAACAGCAAATTGGAGCGCTGACCCTTTATGAAGATATCTAGTGAAATTAATTCAGTGCATGATTTTGGATTTATTAAGACTAAAATAATAAAAACACATTCAAATTGAAACAAATACTTTAAATATTTGAAGGCTGTCCAGCATAAAATCAATTGCAAAGAGTGACGATTGCAGAGTCACTCTCTTTGATTAGTTAAAAGGGTTGTCTGGCCTTGGATACAAATCTGCAGTTACTTTGTGACTGCAGACTTGTAAATCCTCACAGCTTGCAGTGTGCACACTGTCACGATTCTCCAGTATTCGATTTGCATATATGCAGTTACATGCCGACTAGACATGTGTGGCCTTACTCAATACAAGTGAATTGATCAAGACTGAATACATCTAGTCTGAAAGTGTCCGGAAGTATGGAAATCTCATACTTGTGGTCATATGACAGCCCTCTCACACCGCTGGCACCGGAGCATCCTGACAACTCACATTCTGCGTGCTGTGAGGATTCTTAAGTCTGTACCCTTAAAAAAAAGACTGCAGACTTGTACCCCAAGGTGAGCAACTCCTTTAATCCAGACCTCAATATAAGGGATAGTACCATATACTATAGTGTTAACTGTTGTTACTATCACAATGTGACTTGTTGGATAACAAGGGATAAGGGCCCCTAAGCTGTCTTTCATGCTAGAGGGCCCAAAGCTATGCCTAATCTCAGGGATACTGTTAATGGTGGAGATGCCTGAGTCCCGTCCCTGGCTCTGCTCCTGACCAGACTTAGTCTGTTTTCCCCCCTCTCCCTCCCACCAGGTAAGGACAGAGCAGTAATGTGATGTTAAACAAAAATGGAGAGAGACAAGGAAAAAACAAAACTCTGACACACTGCACACACACACACGATAGAACAATAAAAGATTCAGGACGAAAACAAGAGCAGGAAGGAAACTACAAAGGACAACTGGGGTAAACTCCAGAATGGCTCAAAGGAACAAGAGCTACAAGCACCAGAAAGTCTAGGATATCACAACAGACAAACTAAGGCAAGCTATAGCTGGCATAGGAGGATGTACCCTGCCACCACAATCGCACAATGCAACAAGAGCTACAGGCACCAATAAATCTAGGACACCACAACAGACAAACTATGGCAAGCTATAGCTGACATAGGAGGAAGGACTCTGCCACCACAATCGCACAAAGCAACAAGAACTTTAAGCACCAGAAAGTCTAGGACACCACAACAGACAAACTAAGGCGAGCTATAGCTGGCATAGGAGGAAGTACCATGCCACCACAATTGCACAAAGCAACAAGAGCTACAGGCACCAGAAAGTTTAGGACACCACAACAGACAAACTAAGGCAAGCTATAGCTGGCATAGGAAGAAGTATCCTGCCACCACAATCGCACAAAGCAACAAGAGCTACAGGCACCAGAAAGTCTAGGACACTACAACAGCAAAATAAGGCAAGCCATAGCTGGCATAGGAGGAAGTATCCTGCCACCACAATCGCACAAAGCAGCAAGAGCTACAGGCACCAGAAAGTCTAGGACACCACAACAGTAAACTAAGGCAAGCTATAGCTGGCATAGGAAGAAGTATCCTGCCAGTATATATAGGTGGGGAGCAGATGTGATTGGCTCTCTCACAACAGGTGATCAAAAAAAGCAAACAAGCAGACTAGCAGAGATTAACTCTTGCTAGCCTGCCTATGAATCAGCACATAGCAGGTTGACCCCCGAGTCTGCCTGCATTGTTCCAAGACTCCAGCAATCTCTACAATCTGAACAGGACCTGACGCCTCAATAACAGTCTGCGAAGTTAGAGAAAATCTCCTTGTGACGGTTACATTTTGTGATGTTTTTAATCTTTTTTTCTCCTCTAGAATGTCAAGTTTCTAACAGCTCCATTGCCTATAGGCGCATTATTCTTTGCTATTTTAACCGGAGAACCTAATTCTGGAGATACGCTCCTTCTTACCGCCACCAACTTCTTTTTTGATCTTCACTCTAGCTAAATACAAACACTGGGGTCTGGGAAACCTGCAAAAATGACTGCGTATATGTTATTCACAAAGAGAGAAAGTGTTTCCAGATGTTTGGGCTTGAATGGGCTTTTCTTTACTTTCCATGTGGCCCTCCTTTTCCTATCATAACAGTGAGCTGGAAAGAGTTACAAAGCAGTAAGTCTCCTCTTCCCAAACTCCCTAATTTCTCTGTCCTGCCATGACCGTCTCATCCATAATTTGACATGCAGTCCATTCAATGATTTCATAGGTCATTTCTTACATTCAGGTCACACCTTTTCTTTTCTGTACATCTGACTCATTTTTGTATGTACAATATACAACATGTATTTCAGACTTCATAATTCCACCAGAATAATCTGAGCCTTATAGATCTAGATCCGAAACTTAAGACGCTTACATAAAAACTAAAGCTTATAGGACGTTGTACACATTTACAATATTCGATATTTTAAAACTATTCTGCAAGGGAGGAAATATCTATAACGTAGATTTAAGCAGCTTTTCTGGCTTTTATCCAAACTCCTTAGTAAAAACATTAAAAATCCACACTGCAATCCTGGGAATTATTGACCTCATTATTTTCTTTGGCACCACAGTTCGGATTACAGATGGGTTGTTCTTTACCTTTTGACTTCACCCATCGTATCCTGGGATGGGTGGCACGAGATGGCCATCTTTGAAAATAGATTTAAAGGGGTGGTTCACTACTCTGCAATAGTGGCCACATCCCTGTCAAACTGATAGGGAAGGCTTTTTCTAAATTCCTTGTTCAGCCAATTCTGCCTCGGAGAAGGACTTTTGCGGTCCACTCATCCCCATCACGTGACCCCCAGGCTTCGTGACCTCTGAGATCCAGTGATGTCAGGTCAACTTCCAGTTGACCTGACATCACCAAGGTTTGCCCCAGTCTACCTGCCGACCTTAGCTGGAGCAAAATCTGATTCGAATCTTTGAAGGTTCTTGTTGTGCCACTTGTACTCTGACTGGTGACCTCTGGGATTTCTTGTTGTTCGCCAAAGAAATCCTCACTCCTTCTAAATGTAAATGTTTTCTCAGGCCCTACTGTATGTGTGTTTTAGGGTGCATTGGAGTTCCTCCTGCCCTTGCACATAGTGCATATGCTTTATTAGTCTAGGAGTCCCACTCCTTCCAAATGGGAAAAAAAAAATTCTGAGGCCCTCCTCAACGTGTCTTCCAGGATGTATTGCAATCCCTCCTTTCAATGTTTGATAGGCCTTGCACTTCGTGCATAGGCTTAACCAGGATAGGATTCCCACTCCTTCCAAATGGGGAAAAAAGTTTTCCGAGGCCACCCTCTACGTGTCTTCCACGGCATATTGCAGTCCCTCCTTTCGATTTTTCATAGGCCTTGCACTTAGTGCATAGGCTTAACCAGTCTAGGAGTCCCACTACTTTCAAAGGGGAACACAAATTGAGAAAGCTCATGCACACGATTCCTTTTTTTTCTCGACTGAAATGAAAAGGAGCATGTCAATTCTTTCAGCATTTTTGCAGCAATTTTTCACCACTGACAGCAATGAGAGTGCAAAAATGTAGCAAAAACACTAAGTGTAAACATGGCCTAAAGAGTGGAGGAGGCTGTAGTCACAACCAGTAGCTCAAATACAACTGAAATTTCGAGACAGAGTTTGCAGATGGGGCAAACTGGTGAAAAATGCAGGTGTCACGCTGTGCTAGGAGAAGCTGACGTTACAAGCAATGTAACTTCAGAATGCAGTTACCAGGAAAACCACAAGATGGCAATAGAGTAGTCAAAATACTAGGTCAGCAGCAGGAGATCTGGTCAATAGCACAGGGATAGACAAATCATGGTCAGGTAATAGCCGAGGGTCAGAAGCCAAGAGGTCACAGATACAGCCGAAAGGAGAGATGGATGTCGGGGTCCAAGTACAAACAAGGGATGAGGACAAACAGGTCAGGAGTGGGATAAGACAGACAGGGAAGGACACAGTAGACAGGGGAGGGTAGTCAGGGACCGGGACAGACAGACTAACGGAGGAGGCTACGGGTCAGAACCAGGTAGCAGGGAAGCAGGACAGATCAGGTAACTCACCAGAGCCAGTAATACATGCTCCAGAGCATAAACTATCACTGGCACTGAACCGGAGGTGCAGCACCAGGATACAATGTCCCGGAAACCAGAGTGAGGCAGGGAGGAGTAAACCCCTCACATGACCAGGCCGGAGCTGGGTGAAACCACAGCAGAAGATACTGGATCATGACAGCAGTTTTACAAGTCATACAATGACTTGAAATAGTGTTTTTACGCATATACACACAGGGCTGCTTATTCTGGACAGTCAGTTGAAATGAACTGTGAAGTCTACGTGAACACTAATAGCTGCTGATACAGGTCATTCTTCCTTCACATGTTCCATGATCACCTTCTTCACCGTTACATGCTGGTTCACAGAGCTGTCATCCCTCTTACAGAAAAACTGCGGTATATTTTGTACCTAAGGTCGATGCCAAGAAAAGACATCACCCACTTTAAGAAATCACAAATCGTCTAATTGACGTAGAAACAAAAATTATTATGTTCCAGACGCAATTCCAGGATGACATAATAAATAAAATGAGAATATTTATTACCGTTTTCTTAATTCACAGAACACTTAACTATGAACAATTGCTATTGTTAAAATGAAAGAACACGGAATATTAGCAATATTTTACCAGGACAGACTGCTTTCATTTAGGCATTTAACAGATGTCCTAAAAAAAAAACCAATCCAGCACATGCTTCTAAATGATTCCAAGACAAGATGACCTCTTTCACCCAGTAGTAAACCTGGTCGCATTCATGGCACCTAATATGCTAAATTGCCATATAAGCAGCCATGTGCTCCCATAGCCTCTAATCTAGACTTATCGATTTTATCTATATATCCTTTCAATGGTGAGAAGTCCAAGGTTTGTATTGGTTTTCAGCTTCTAGCTGTTAAAGGGAATTTGTCAGCAGGTTTTTTTAGTGTAATTTGAGATCACTATAATTTAATACCAGAGTCCCTGATTCCAATGATGTGTCACTTATTCAGCTGACTTTTGCTGTTTCAATATAATCAGTGTTTTATCAGCAGGAGATTATCACTATAGGACTAAGTGTCTTGCACCTCCTGGTCCAGCCACGCCCCCACTACTGATTGGAAGCTTTCTGTCAATATACAGTGTACACAGAAATCAGCCAATCAGTGGTGTGGGCGGGGTTATAAACAGATCAGCATTCCAAGTTCTGCTAGATCTGCAGCATGTCATGGTTCGCCTCCCTGTCTACATGGCTAGGGGGGGAGCCTTCTCCCGGGCCTCACTTCTGGAGCCTGGACGCCTTAAAAGCTGACATTTCCAGTGAACCAGCGCTAGCTATATGATTAGCGCCGCTTTGCCTGTGATTGCTGGTCCTGTGAGTGATATCCTGATCAGTCCCGTCCTGTGCCCCCGTGCCCTTGTCTGTGTTCTGTCCTCTGGTCATCCCTCCAGTCCTCTGTCCCCTCTCTACGTCCCCACTCGGTTGCTTCCTCTGGTACTGACCTCGGCCTGACCTTGACTCCGCTTCTGCTCTTTTCTCCGGTCCTCCTTCTGCCAGTACTGTGCTTGACCCGGCTCGCCTGACTATTCCTCGCACACCCCGCAGCTCTGCTCCCCAGCTGTGCTGTGAGGCAGTGTACCAGAACACTGTGTATTTACTTCCTGGTTCTAGTTGCTCCAGTGTCTTCTGCTGCAGAGCTCCGGCTCCCCCTGTTGGCAGCTTGACACAGCAGAGAAAATTGTGAATCTATCACAACTTGTTGACTCAGTTGTTGCTGGATTCAGGGTCTGTGCTCCTACATAATGCTGTCATCAGATTATGAAGCACAAACCTGCTGACAGATTCCCTTTAACTAGTTTCCATCAACAACAAGCAGAGATCTTGAAAATTGTGAGCTGAAAACTTTTGACTTTTGAGTGGATGGACAGACTTCATTTCTTATTCTTCCAAATGACATGGTGCTCACATGATACAGTTTGGCAATTTTCATGGCCGACAGACCACTATCAAAATCTTCTTCATGGCTGCTCATTGATTCAAACCAGTGACCTTTCGCTTGGGAATCAACCTAATAACACAGAGAGCTATTAGGGAATGTGAGACCAGGTTGTAATTTGTAGTATAAAAGAAGAAAAGAAAAATTAAACATCAGGAGCAAAACAGTAACAATGCAGTGACATGACAAGAATCTGCATAACTAATCATATACTACATAGCTGCAAGTGACAGTTATGAATGAGATAGCCAAAATGATTGTCTATAAAAGGAAGGTCATCTCACGCTCAAAGCTGTAGTGGATGATGAGATATGAAGCCTGAAAGTCAAAAGTTCAAACATTGTTACCCTTTTGCTTGTCGGTGTACATTCAGTACATGTACGTGATATCACACTGAGGGCTTAAAGGGTACCTGTCAGGAGAGAAAGCAGCATTATATAGGCAAAGAGACCCTGAATCCAAAGACATATCAGTTTACTCTATGAATCAGTTCTGACACAATCAGAGTTTTTAGATTTAGCACTGCAGTAGAGCTGAGAAAGCGCTCTATGTACGTCTATAGACAGTGAGCTGCTTATCATAGTAGGCGGCATGGTCCGACTAGTTGATGTAGTTTGAACAATGATAAGCTCCTGGTGCTAAAACAACCATTGCAAGTAAACACAATAGAGCTTGATAAGCGATTCATCCCTGAAATATGTGTTTAACCCCTACAGCATGCTATCTTCAGATTACATAGAAAAAACCTGCTTACAGATTCCCTTTTAAAAGGTTATTCCCAGGATAGTAAATTATGCGCTTTTCATAGGATAGGGGAAATTTGCTGGTCATTGAGGTCTGAGTCTTGGGACCCTTAGCACTTCTGGAAACGTGGCTCTGGAAATATCCAACTCCTGAGCTTGGTTTTGTCTGCCAGTTCCATAGACAATATATGGAGTAGAGTTCCAACATGATTTCCACTCTAGGCTCTGCAGGACTTGGTCCCTCCCTGGGCTCAAGAGCCCCATTTTTCAGATATTGGGAAGCCACAATGGTTGGACCACCATGACTATGCAGATAGAGTATAACTTTCTATCTTGGCCCAATTTCTATGGTTTTTACTCAGTGGTGATCTATTAGAGGTTTGTAACCCAAGTATTTGATTAACCCAATTGCTAATTGTTTATCCAGCAGAAAGTATTAATTTATTCAATACTGTAATTATGTGTCAAAATATAGCAAATGAGGAACAGCACAAATATAAATCATCATGGCTTTGGTTTTAGTGACTGATTATACTAATTATCAATGGAAATTGTCATGTCAGTTGCTAAACCTTAATTAGTGCATTCTTGTTAGTTCCTAGACCACATTATGATATTTAGTAAATGTTAATTTTCATACACATTAATGAAAAAAGTATTTAAGGCTTAAACTGAAAAATGCCCACATTTTATATAACGAAAACTTGCTTATAGCCGAAACATAAAAGTAGTTGAGAGCAGATATTCCCAAATGCAAACTAATGGAGCATCAATAGGTAGACCCAGAAATTAAAAAATTACCAGGGCCTCACGTGACAGACCAAGATCATATCTAGGTGTCACCGTCTGTTGTGGATTTGAAAATATATCAATGTTTTCTTTTTTTTTTGTCCTCTGAACGCAATATTACATTACAATACAGTAAAACAAACTATGACAGAATAGTTGGGTCCACTTCTTTGATGCAGGCTCAGGAGTTGAGCCTGCATTTTTCCTGGCAGATGAAGGCTGTGTTAAACAGCCATCATTAGGAACAAAGGACCTGTGGAGCTAATATGCCAAAGATATGACATAAATCCAAAGATGAACAAATGAAGGTGGTTTTATTCTACGCGTTTCGAAGTGTCTCCCCACTTCTTCATCAGGAGATCCACCAATATAACCAGCCACCATTGGCCTCTAATAGCGACTGTTAACCCATTTCAAATATATCAAAAAGACTGACCCGTACATCCAACAGGTGTGAACAGGTGCTAGCTGAAAACAAAATATAACTACAAAAAACATACAGCTGCACTCTAAAATGCTAACAATGAATAAGGGAACTCTGGCATTGCATTACTGCTATAGAAATATTTGAAAAAAGATATTTAGCTTAAGTATTGGCCAATGCATGTGAGCCCAGTCACCAGCGACAAGGTGATTTCAAAATACCGCCTAACTTAAATGCCTCTATCTGGGTTAAAAACCTACATGTCTGGGCAACTAGGATCCACCTATAAAGGGGAATGAACACAGCCTAGAGGCATTTGAGTTAGGGTCCCGGTATATTGAGATATACAGTTAGGTCCAGAAATATTTGGACAGTGACACAAGTTTTGTTATTTTAGCTGTTTACAAAAACATGTTCAGAAATACAATTATATATATAATATGGGCTGAAAGTGCACACTCCCAGCTGCAATATGAGAGTTTTCACATCCAAATCGGAGAAAGGGTTTAGGAATCATAGCTCTGTAATGCATAGCTTCCTCTTTTTCAAGGGACCAAAAGTAATTGGACAAGGGACTCTAAGGGCTGCAATTAACTCTGAAGGCGTCTCCCTCGTTAACCTGTAATCAATGAAGTAGTTAAAAGGTCTGGGGTTGATTACAGGTGTGTGGTTTTGCATTTGGAAACTGTTGCTGTGACCAGACAACATGCGGTCTAAGGAACTCTCAATTGAGGTGAAGCAGAACATCCTGAGGCTGAAAAAAAGAAAAAATCCATCAGAGACATAGCAGACATGCTTGGAGTAGCAAAATCAACAGTCGGGTACATTCTGAGAAAAAAGGAATTGACTGGTGAGCTTGGGAACTCAAAAAGGCCTGGGCGTCCACGGATGACAACAGTGGTGGATGATCGCCGCATACTTTCTTTGGTGAAGAAGAACCCGTTCACAACATCAACTGAAGTCCAGAACACTCTCAGTGAAGTAGGTGTATCTGTCTCTAAGTCAACAGTAAAGAGAAGACTCCATGAAAGTAAATACAAAGGGTTGACATCTAGATGCAAACCATTCATCAATTCCAAAAATAGACAGGCCAGAGTTAAATTTGCTGAAAAACACCTCATGAAGCCAGCTCAGTTCTGGAAAAGTATTCTATGGACAGATGAGACAAAGATCAACCTGTACCAGAATGATGGGAAGAAAAAAGTTTGGAGAAGAAAGGGAACGGCACATGATCCAAGGCACACCACATCCTCTGTAAAACATGGTGGAGGCAATGTGATGGCATGGGCATGCATGGCTTTCAATGGCACTGGGTCACTTGTGTTTATTGATGACATAACAGCAGACAAGAGTAGCCGGATGAATTCTGAAGTGTACCGGGATATACTTTCAGCCTAGATTCAGCCAAATGCTGCAAAGTTGATCGGACGGCGCTTCATAGTACAGATGGACAATGACCCCAAGCATACAGCCAAAGCTACCCAGGAGTTCATGAGTGCAAAAAAGTGGAACCTTCTGCAATGGCCAAGTCAATAACCAGATCTTAACCCAATTGAGCATGCATTGCATTTGCTCAAATCCAGACTTAAGACGGAAAGACCCACAAACAAGCAAGACCTGAAGGCTGCGGCTGTAAAGGCCTGGCAAAGCATTAAGAAAGAGGAAACCCAGCGTTTGGTGATGTCCATGGGTTCCAGACTTAAGGCAGTGATTGCCTCCAAAGGATTCGCAACAAAATATTGAAAATAAAAATATTTTGTTTGGGTTTGGTTTATTTGTCCAATTACTTTTGACCTCCTAAAATGTGGAGTGTTTGTAAAGAAATGTGTACAATTCCTACAATTTCTATCAGATATTTTTGTTCAAACCTTCAAATTAAACGTTACAATCTGCACTTGAATTCTGTTGTAGAGGTTTCATTTCAAATCCAATGTGGTGGCATGCAGAGCCCAACTCGCGAAAATTGTGTCACTGTCCAAATATTTCTGGACCTA
Source organism: Anomaloglossus baeobatrachus (assembly GCF_048569485.1). Lineage (NCBI taxonomy): Eukaryota > Metazoa > Chordata > Amphibia > Anura > Aromobatidae > Anomaloglossus > Anomaloglossus baeobatrachus. Next base: position 179,416,986 of record NC_134361.1, read on the forward strand.
ACTGTACCTTGTCTTTGGTTACCGGGCTCACATGCATTGGCCAATACATAAGCTAAATATCGCTTTTTTTTTTCCAAATATTCCTATGGCAGCAACATAATACCAGAGTTCCCTTGTTAGGATTTTAGAGTGCTGCTGTATGTATTTTGTAGTTATACTGTATTTTCAGCTAGCACCTGTTCATACCTGTTGGATGTGCGGGTCAGTCTTTTTTATATATTTATAGTGCGTATCTTTCTCATTGAGCACTCCACCCTATAACCAGGCTGTGTCCACCTTCCCTTTATAGTTGGATCCTAGCTGCCAGACGTGTAGGTTTTTAAACCAGGTAGAGGCATTTGAGTTAGGGTCTCTGTGTACAGGAGATCCCCTTGTCACTGGTCATTGGGCTCACATACATTGGTCAATACATAAGCTAAGTATCTCTTTTTTTTCCAAATATTCCTATGGCAGCAACATAATACCAGAGTTCCCTTATTCAATGTTAGCATTTTAGAGTGCAGCTGTATGTATTTTGTAGTTATACTGTATTTTCAGCTAGCACCTGTTCATACCTGTTGGATGTGCCGGTCAGTCTTTTTTATATAGTTATAGTGCATATCTTTCTCATTGAACACTCCATCCTATAACCAGGCTGTGTCCACCTTCCCTTTATAGTTGGATCCTAGCTGCCAGACATGTAGGTTTTTAAACCAGATAGAGGCATTTGAGTTAGCGTCTCTGTGTACAGGAGATCACCTTGTCACTGGTCATTGGGCTCACATACATTGGTCAATACATAAGCTAAGTATCTCTTTTTTCAAATATTCCTATAGCAGTAATTCATTGTTAGCATTTTAGGATGCAGCTCTGTGTTTTGTTGTTAACCCATTACAACACATGCTATTTTAAGCTCCCATCAGCCCCCCCACAATGTTATCTCTGGGTGCCAATGCATCACAGCCAGGGAACTGCTAAAAACACGGGTGTCTGAAACTTGATGAAGATCCTGGTTCAGGATCAAAGAATCATTAAATCATTTAGACTTTGTAGATTACACCACTGTTTTATTTTTGGATCTATTTTCCTTTTAAAATAAAGTAGTTTTACATGACCAAATAGAAGACGATTTAGCGGTTTATGAGACTGCACTGAAACACTCCATTTTTTTCATTGAACTCGGCAAACTTGATGGATCCCGAAGGCAATCCATAAAAGAGATGGCAGCAGTTATTATTTTTATGCTCTACTGCAAGGTACCAAATCGTGACTTGCAGACCTGTAAAGTATGGCTCCCGGTTGTCTGCCAACATACATAAGCACCAGGTCTAGCAATTAGTTATGATGAGCAGGTCTCCAGATGGTGAATTTTGTGAGTAGCTTCACACAGAAGATCGGATCTGGATGTAAATAAACTGCCTTTGAAGGTTTAGAGAGAAACTAAAGAGGTTGTCCACTGCTTTAACATTAATGGTGGTTCTTAGGATAGGTCATCAATGTCCGATTGGCTGGTGTCCAACACCCAGCGATCCTCACCAATCAGCTGTTATCAGTGTCGAGAGATGCAGCAAGGCAGTTGGAAATGCTCAGTTCCAGAACTGCCCCATCAACTGATAGTGGCTGCAGCCAGGTACTGCACATCCGCCTCCTATTGATCTGAAGATTTGGAGATGGATGTGCAGTACCCGCTGCGGTCGCTATCAGAAGATGGGGTAGCTCTGTAACTTAGGGTACCTTCACACTTAGCGATGCAGCAGCGATCCGACCAGCGATCTGACCTGGTCAGGATCGCTGCTGCATCGCTACATGGTCGCTGGTGAGCTGTCAAACAGGCAGATCTCACCAGCGACCAGTGAACAGCCCCCAGCCAGCAGCGACGTGCAAGCGACGCTGCGCTTGCACGGAGCCGCCGTCTGGAAGCTGCAGAGACTGGTAACTAAGGTAAACATCGGGTATGGTTACCCGATGTTTACATTAGTTACCAGCACACACCGCTTAGCTGTGTGTGCAGGGAGCAGGGAGCCGCGCACACTGAGCGCTGGCTCCTTGCTCTCCTAGCTACAGTACACATCGGGTTAATTAACCTGATGTGTAATGCAGCTACATGTGCAGAGAGCCGGAGCCGCGCACACTGTGCTTAGCGCTGGCTCCTTGCTCTCCTAGCTGCTGTACACATCGGGTTAATTAACCCGATGTGTACAGCAGCTACATGTGCAGAGAGCCGGAGCCGGCAGCACAGGCAGCGTGAGAGCTGCAGAGGCTGGTAACTAAGGTAAATATCGGGTAACCACCTTGGTTACCCGATGTTTATCTTGGATACAGCTTACCTCAGCTGTCAGACGCCGGCTCCTGCTCCCTGCTCGCTTCATTTGTCGCTCTCTCGCTGTCACACACAGCGATCTGTGTGTCACAGTGGGAGAGTGCCTTTGAAGAAAACGAACCAGGGCTGTGTGTAACGAGCAGCGATCTCGCAGCAGGGGCCAGATCGCTGCTCATTGTCACACACAGCGAGATCGCTAATGAGGTCACTGCTGCGTCACCAAAAGCGTGACTCAGCAGCGATCTCGGCAGCGAGCTCGCTGTGTGTGAAGCACCCCTAAGCATTTCTGGTTGCCTGCTGTCACCACCAGCACCTAAAAACACCTGATCGGCGGGGGTGCCGGGTGTTGGATCCTGGCCAATCAGACATTGATGACCTATTCCAAAGATAGGCCATTAATATTAAGTAGGTGACAACCTATTTAAGTATTGATCACTGGAAACAGGATTATATTGCCCGTCAAAGGAGGTCCTTGATGTTGGATTTGGTAGTGTGTTTGAGAGTTCTAAAGGGGGCTTTACACGGTAGCGATATCGTTAGCAATTTCTAGCGATATCGAGCATGTAAGTACCCACCCCCGTCGCGCATGCGATTGTTTGTGATCGCTGCCGTAGCGAACATTATCGCTACGGCAGCGTCACACGTACTTACCTGGTCGGCGGCGTCGCTGTGACTGCCGAATAATCCCTCCTTCAAGGGGGAGGGACGTTCGGCAGCACAGAGACATCACCGCAACGTCACTAAGCGGCCAGCCAATCAAAGTGGAGGGGGCGGAGATGAGCAGGATGTAACATCCCGCCCACCTCCTTCCTTCTGCATTGGGGCCGGCAGCAGGTAAGGAGACGGTCCTCGCTCCTGTGGTGTCACACATAGCGATGTGTGCTGCCGCATGAGTGTTGAACAACATGGATAAACAACCCTTACCGATTTTTGAGTTTGGGACGACCTCTCCATGGTGAACGATTTTCACCATTTTTGAGGTCGCTTAAGGTCGCTGGTCAGTGTCACGCGCTGCGATATCGTTAATGACGCCGGATGTGCGTCACTAACAACGTGACCCCGACGATAAAACATTAACGATATCGTAGTGTGTAAAGCCCCCTTTAATGCGAGGATACCAAAAATGGGAACCCCTGGATGTAAGAATACTTCTTTGGTTTGATTTTTATGGGGAAGATTTGGTTGGCATTGTACTGGACATGGGGTCTAAAAGTGGTATTACTACTGTGGGGGAAGGAGGAACCAGGATCTAAATGTCAGTGCTCGGGGGACTTTGGAAGTGGCTCATGACCCTCTGTCAGAGCTGAATGTGGTTCTTGAGGTAAGAAAGGTTGAGGACCACTGCTCTACATAGGTGGGCAAATAGACATTTAGCTATCCCAAAATTACTATATAAAAGCACTAATACTCATGAGAGAACCCTTCTTTATCATATTTTTTCACTAGTCACAATTGTAGGACTATGTGCAGCACCAAAAGTGGAGTGAGAAGAACATCAGTAGAGTTGAGAGTTTGCAGTCAATGATAAAAATCGAAACTGAATATGTAATGGATTAATCTAAAATTCGTAAATGGTACTTTTTGAATTTAGAATTGGATTGATAAATTTCAACCTGATTATTTTCTTCATTTTTTTAGGAAAGCCCACTTGGTTCTCAGAAGACTAGAAAAAGTAAGCAGCCATTGTTCTGGACTACTTCGAAGTGCACATATCCAACGAAGGATAGACAACATTCCATACCTAATCTGTCACAGCGAAGACCTTCGAACATCGGGTTTAGTTTTGTATAACATTTTGAGGGACAACAAATTCACATGTGAAGAGAAAATGGTATCCATGCCTCGCAATACGTACGGAGATTCGAAAGGACGATGAAGAACCTCTAACTTCTTCGAGATGATTTTGGAGGAGAATTAACGGTCATGCCAGCGTTACGTTACGAGAAGCCAAGAAACTAATCATAGCAACTTTCATAAACTACGGACAGATAAGGTGCTATGAAAACTCATATCCATTTTTAAAAAACGTTCCTAGGCAGAGACAAGCTTTTTTTAATACATTTTTTGTTCTGTTGGAACCCCAAGAAGAGTACCAGCAAGGAACTGCTCTACAACTTACTCCTTGGATGGAGATGTTCCCAGTCTTACCTTTTTAGTTTCCCGTTTGGTTTTCCAGTTAATGTGGAAATGATGCAGGGAATTTTATATTTTTCTTGCTTTTATAGGTCACTTAACCTGCTCATTTTTGTGCGTATTGTCCAACAACCTGTATGCATTAAACTTCTTATTACAGTACGTACTTTGTGTACACTGTCACAGTGCTCATATAACTGTATCCGCCTCATTGTGTTAAGTGTTTCAGATATCACAGAAACTAAGGTGATGGACTAATAAAGCATTGGAACGGAATAAGACGACTCAAGATGGAAATCAGGACGCAAAAAACTATAAACTGATTTTTTTTGAAGAAGGCAAAAACATTGTTTAAAAACTATATCAATTGAATAAAGAGTAAAACTAATGAATATCAACTGATAGTATTGATCTATGGAAAGAAAACTGGTGAAATAATGTGGATTTGATTGTAAAGTTTCTTAACTTAAAAAATATTTGCTGCTATATGCTATAATGGAAAGGCCAAAGAGCTTTATCCATTCAGAATTTTTTTTTTAATTGGTTTTAACACAAGGTCGAAATTAGAATCTTACGATGATCATTGATATAAAGATTTTATCTTTACAGGGGATCTATCAGCTCCCGAAAACCTCCTAAAGTAAAATAAGAGTATAAACATTTCTCAAACATTTAATAAAGAACATTTAAATATTTCCTCATTAGGTTAGTGATAAAAGTTCTTTAAGATAAGGAAATTGAAATTTGCTCTAGTTGGGCTCTCCACTGTCTCACTATTTTGACAGCTCTGTGAGACTTCCTGCTTTAGAGATGGGAGATACCACTCTGTGGGAGGGGAGGAGGCTAGAATGGTATTGAATGTAAAATACAGAGGAGAGACTCTTCATGTTGAATGTAGTTAGATATGTAGCAAGGATCCCTATATATTATTGAGCCATAGGGTGAGGAGGATAGAAGCATCAGTATTGGTAAATCCTAATCCTACAGCTTTCTTCTCTGTGTGGCATGCCGGCTGCTGTCTCTATATAGTATTTAGTAATATCTAAGGAAGAAAAGATGGGTGTTATTTCCACACTGCCGTATTAAATTAAATATCCAAGAGTAGACAAGTAGTAGATATTTCCTTTATTACGGCAGCACAGAAATTACACCCAGCTTTTCTTCCTTCGATATTTCTGATCTACACGTGGCGCTGCTGCAGCCATACACTAAGGCCTTAGGCCCCTTTCACACATCAGTTTTTTGCCGTCAGTCACAATCCGTCGAATTTTGAAAAAACGGATCCGGCGACTGATGTCGCTGGATCCACTTTTTCTCATCGATTTGTATTAGCGACGGATTGGGACGGATGGCTTCATGTTTTATCTGTTCGACGGATCCGTTGAAAAATGTTTGTCCATCGGACGGAGACGACGTCCACAGTAACGTTTTTTGTGTATGTCGAAAAAAACAGACAGCGACGGATCCATCGTTGTCCGTCATTTGGTGGAGTGGAAGCCTATGGGCGCAGGATTCGTCGAATAACGGAATCTGGCGACGGAGTCCGTTTTTTTAACTGAGCATGCTCTAATTATTATTATTAAAACAGATCTGTCACATCAGTTTAGCCACAATCTGTGATGGATGCATCGATCTGTCGAGAAAACAGATTGTGACTGATGGCAAAAAACTGATGTGTGAAAGGGGCCTTATTCGTTTGGTTGTAACTCATACAACCTGAACTGGTGAGCTCCTCCAACGCTTGGCTTTCTTTATAATTCTCAGATAAGACCCTATTTTTGAACTTTTTGTCCTCCAGCTCATCACAATATATAGTATTTATTAAAATACTCATATTAACCCTTCATCAACAGTTGTGTTGTCCTTTTAACACATTAATCCTTTAGAAGCAGCCATGTTTCCCTTCTGCAGATTCACCCTTTACAATCAGTTATGTCCTCTTCCTTTACTTGTTATGAAGAAAACACAGATATTTTGCTCCAAGTTTGATATATAACTATTTTAAGTAGGAATTAAAGTTCAGGCTTCTGATTTAAAGGAAGGGAAATTTACTGATTCAATGTTCATTGGGATACACTGATGAAATTATTAATCACATTTGTAAATTCACGTAGAAAAATAGGTTAATCGATTCTCCCATTGTATTCAATGGACTAGAGACTGGACAAAAGAGGTGGATTGATGATTCCACGTCAAATCCTGCATATCTAAGCACAATGTTATTCAGATGTTGTATTGAATCATCTCCCCATCTCACATTTGGTAAATCCCAGGGAAGAGAATCTCAGCAGATTTTGAGCTTGAGCTGATACTAAAATCTGTTTTTCTGAAATATTGAGACAAATAATTTGATTTGCTAATGACATGTATATAAGAAAAGTCTTATGTTATCATCTCCTGTGATTTCCTGATTTTTTCCTCAGAACTGATAGGTCCTCTTTAATTATCAATTGATTTAATAATCATTAAAGAGTAGCTAAAGTTGTAATTTTTTATATACTTTAGTCTGGCATGGAAAATTATAAAACTTTGTAAGTCACCTAATTACGGCAAAAAAGTAGCATATAGGTGGCTTCCAAACCTCGGTTTTCCACAGTCTATTTTCCTGCCTCCAGCTGCAGTTATATCAGAACAGACTCATTTGGAGTACTGATGATGGCAGTGAAACGGGAAAGAGTTAGTGATGCACAAGCACCTTTGTATCATTAACTCTGGCGATAAAGCTGTTGCTGGAGCTTGTTTTCATAAGCACAATGCCCAGAGGAGGAGACAGATGCTGAGCTGACCCATCACTGCCATCATCTGTTCTCCAAATGAGGTCGCTCTGATATCAATGCAGGTGAAAGAAGACAAATAGACTGGGGACAAGTATGGGTAAGGAAGCCACTTACTTGCAATCATTTCTACAGGAATGAAAACAAAGTGATTTTAAAAGATTCAGAACTTTCTATGCTGGACAAAATTGTAAAAAAAGTAAAATAAAATTGTGTTACTCTTTAAAGGGAATATTCAAGGTTTTGTTTTGCCCCATAAACAGTGCCACTCTTATTCAAAGATAATGTCTGGTATTGCAATTGGATATTTAGAAGAGGAACATTGCTTCTTAAAGGGGTTGCCCAGCCTTAGGCTACAAGTCTGCAGTTGCTCTGTGAATCCTCCTCACATTGTGAACACTATGTGCTGTGAGGTTACTATTGTGCCGGCGCTGGAACCGGTGTGCGGCATGACACCAGTACGTGATTTGTACAAAAGTGGTCACGTGCCGACTAGATGGGCATGGCCTCGATCAACTCAAGTGTACACAGTCTAGTTGGAATGTGGCCAGAAGTATGAAAATCACATTCTTGTGGTCACATGCTTGCCTGCTTCCAGACCTGAGAATCCTTACAGTGTGCAGTGCACACACTATGAAGATTCACTAGTCTACATTCACATAAGGTGACTGCAAACTTGCAGCCTTAAGACCAAACAACCCCTTTAATAAAATGCTGATTCTTTTTTAGCCCAGTTACTATAATTGTGTTTTGTTTGGTGCCAAAATTTGTAAATTTGCCCCTTAATTTGGAATAATTCACCCTTTGAATGTTACATTTTTTGATAAATGCTATTATGATAACATTTTCAGGTGATAAAAACTGTACTTAACTTTGGTAACCCAATCAGCTTTTTTTAAAGGGATTGACCTGGGTCGGGACAAAAGTCTGCAGTCATTTTATGTAACTGCTGAATCTTGACAGTGTACAGTGTGCGCGCTATCATGATTTCCTGTTATTGCATGGAAACAATTTGCCGTTGTGTCTAGCTTCTCTCAAATCACTTCTAAGGAGAAAAGTTGAGCAAGTCTAGTTGGCTCTTGACCGCAAATATGAAAACTGAATGCATGTGGTCATGTGACCGCCCGTGTGCACCAGAGCAGCGGAATCTTGACAGTGTGTGCATTCTATGCTGTCACGAGGCTGCAATCACATAGACTGCAAACTTTGGTCCCAAACTTGGACAATCCCTTTAATTCAGACTGTTAATAAAGATAACTTTTTTTGCTGTATTTGTAAAACTATGTAACTTTTTTTGTTCTTCCAACTTATGGAATCTGCACCCATTTCTAAAAAAAAAAACACCAAAAACTCACCAGAATCACCAGAAGGATTGTCACCTTCTACACCCTTTATTAGTGTGAAGCAAAATATCATGATGTATTACTTCTACTTCATATGTGAGTGTGTATGTTTCTTCACGTCTTTTACTGCTGGCAAAAATGATTGTCCTACAAAGGATGGCTGAGCTTGTCTATTTTATATCTATAAAATATGTCTCTAATAATGGATCGGCCTGGATGGAATAAAATTATGCAGCAGGATAAAATATATTCCATAATTCATAGTACGTGTATTATTATTAACGTCCATTGCAAATTACAAAAGTGTTTCATCACCAAATGACTCTTGTTATCGGTGTTTTACAATGGGTGGAAAGTCAAGATGTCCTATGAGGCCTGAAATTCTGGTAAGTCTTTCCCTTGAATGTTTTCCAGATAATCCATTAAACAATGTATTCGTTTGTTAATTGTTCTTTACTGTTCAAGGGATTTCTTATTTCAGGACGCAACATAGTGAAAATAACATAAAAAGCTGCATTGATACTATCTACGATTAGGAAGCAAGAAGCCATTGGTGGAAGTTTGGGCATTTCTTTAATTTATGAAAAAGTCCAAATTAAATTCTAAAAGTCAAAAGTGACCCTTTAACGAGCCTTGTCATATGACTTAGGATTTAAGACATGGTGTTTCAGGATGGTTGTCCCTCGTAAGTGCAAAGTATGAGATCTGATCTGGCTGTATGAAAGGCTAAAGCGTACTTTACATGCTGCGATATCGGTACCGATCGCCCCCGTCGGTTGTGCGACATAGGCAAATCGCTGCCCGTGGCACTTAACATCGCTAACACCCATCACATGGACTTACCTTCCCTGTGACGTCACTCCGGCTGGTGATCTGCTTCCTTTCTAAGGGGGCGGTTTGTGCGGCATCACAGCGACGTCACACGGCAGCCATCCAGCAGAGGAGGGGGGAGATGAGCGGCCGGAATATGCCACCCACCTCCTTCCTTCCTCATTGCCGGTGGACGCAGGTAAGGAGATGTTCGTCGATCCTGCGGTGTTACACATAGCGATGTGTGATGCTGCAGGAACGACGAACAACATCATACCTGCAGCAGCAAAGCTATTAAGGAAATGAACGACATGTCAACAAGCAACGATTTTTCACGTTTTTGCGCTCGTTTATCGTTGCTCATTGGTGTCACACGCTGCGATGTCGCTTACGGCGCCGGATGTGCATCGCTAACGACGTGACCCCGACGATATATCATTAGCGATGTCGCAGCATGTAAAGCACCCTTTAGACGGGGTCTAAGGGTGAAGCTATTCTTCTTGCGGAGACTGACATACCATTCCAGCATTCCAGTGGTGAGGAGACTTTAATCCGCAATGCTCCTCTGGGAAATATGTACATTGTCTGTTTAGTGAGGAAGTAGACCAACTCTAGTGCCACCTATTGCAGGTCGCATTCCTAAAAGTCAAAAGTGACCCTTTAAGGAGCCTTGTCATATGACTTACGATTTATGCCAGATCAGAATCTCAATTTGCAGACGTAGTGTTTTGGGATGGTTGTCTCTTGTCAGTGCAAAGTATGAGATCTGACTTGAGTGTGTGTGAGGCTAAGACGGGGTCTAAGGGGAAAGCCGAAAAAGTTCAGACATTTGCCAGGATGACCATGTCTTAGCAGAACATGGGATCAAACTGTTATCCGTATTAAAAAGTGTTTTCAAAATACAGAACTCTAAAAGCATTTATCATAATATATTATTTACAATGTGCCACCAAGAAAACATCCCATCTGATGGAATCTGTTCTCACATAATTGCAACGCTCACGGCTGATGTAGAGGCAGTGAGTGGGATTAGTGGACCCACTAGACAACAGTGGTGACCCCAGCTTACCCTTTAGTGGGAGGATGCCAGGTACCACTCCCAGGCCAGTGACCAAGACTGTGGCAGCTGACTCTCAGGGCAGGTGACGGACTCAGGAATAGACGGGTACTGAGGCGGGCACAGACAGGAATGGTGGGCTCAGCAGGGAATGATAGGTATAGGAAGGCAGGTATTGGAGAAGGACACAGGGATAACAAGACAGGAGCTCAGGACCTGACAACTAGCTAGGTATCAGACTGGAACACTGACTAACTAGGGGCGTTGCGCTGGTATCTCCCCTAATGGGAGGGTGCCTCAAATGCACTGTGCTTCTGAGCCTTTAAGAGGAGGGCCAGTGTGCGCGAGTCTTAAGTGCACTCCCGGGAACCTTGTGCAGCATGTACAGGGCCCGGGAGGGAAGGAAGCAGCAGCACACATGGATGGCAGGGGGAGTGCGCGGGATGGATGAGACCCGGCTGGGGTGGTGTGTAAGTCGGCGTCTCGGTAGAGACGCCGGCGCTACAATATTTCTGAGAGTTCTACTGGCCAAAGTGTGTAAGAAATTAATTATCTGCAGACCAACATTCTGTACTGAATGGTAAAAGTCCTATTGAACAGGACTTGGGAATAACAGAATCACTAGAATGTAGGAGCTAGTGGTACCTGCTCCTAAAAACAGCCTGGCTGGCAGTGGATGGTAGGGGTTATACTCTGCTCTGACATGGAATAAGGAATAAAATCTCATCCCAGAAAGATATTTTATTCAACGAGTTTCGCAGTGGAAACTCCTTCATCAGGATTCCACCATTATATATGATGATTACCATATCCTGGTGAAGGAGTTTGCACTCTGAAATCACTTTCTAGGACAATCTTTTATTCCTTATTCTATGGCAGTGCGGAGATTAACCCCTACCATCCACTGTCAGCCATCTATCTAGCCAGGGTCTGCCCCAGCCATGTTCATGCCTTCCAAGTGGTTGTGTCTCTCACAGTCCTTTGAGGTGAGCAATTCCTTTTTGTTTCACCAAGATACTCTCACAATTAAAGCCCTATCTTTCCCACATTTACCTGAAAACCATCTGTCATTTCCTTTTGCCTACATGTTTACTATAAATATTAGGAAATCTAATCATTCAAGTCTATGGGTCCGTGAAAAATTTAGACCGCATTCAACTGACAGAATGGAGAAGGTGGAGAAACCTTTTTTTTTCCTCTCCATGTCCAAGAAAAATGAATCCCAATTTGACCAGACTCTGATCAAAGTTTGATAATAGTCTGATTAGTAAAATTAGATAGTTTTGATCAGATGGTCTTGAGAACCCAGCCTAAGGCGGGCTTTGCACGTTACGACATCGCAAGCCGATGCTGCGATGTCGCACGCGATAGTCCCCGCCCCTGTCGCAGGTACGATATTGTGTGATAGCTGGCGTAGCGAAAATTATCGCTACGTCAGCTTCACACGCACTCACCCGCCCTGCGACCGTCGCTCTGGCCGTTGCCCCGCCTCCTTCCTAAGGGGGCGGGTCGTGCAGCATCATAGCGACGTCACACGGCAGGCGACCAATAGCGGCAGAAGGGCGGAGATGAGCAGGATCTAAACATCCTGCCCACCTCCTTCCTTCCGCATATCCTACGGAAGCCGCGGTGACGCCGGTAGGAGATGTTCCTCGCTCCTGCGACTTCACACACAGCGATGTGTGCTGCCGCAGGAGCGAGGAACAACATCGGACCGTCGCGTCAGCGTAATTATGGATTACGCCGACGCTGCAGCGATGATACGATTATGACGATTTTGCGCTCGTAAATCGTATCATCTAGGCTTTACACACTACGATGTCGCATGCGATGCCGGATGTGCGTCACTTTCAATTTGACCCCACCGACATCGCACCTGCGATGTCGTAGTGTGCAAAGCCGCCCTAAGACATCGTAAAACAGGTACAAAGACTGTCAACAAGAGTTGGGCAAATTTACTCGCCAAGAATTGAATTCTACTTAAATTTGTTATAAATCCATATTCTTCAGAATGCTGATTTTTTTGTTTGGTGGGGGGGGAATTTGCCCCATGCAAATAAACAGTAAAAGATTTTAAAAAATATGCCACCACTCCCCTATGCAGCCACCTCCACTGTTCACTCTCCAGCAGAGTCCTTACCGCATCTTTTTAGCGCTGTGGTGCAATGCATCTTCACATTAGGCCAGCAATCCTGGCCATGAGTACTTGTCATAAGGCCTCAAAAGGCGCATGCGCAGAGATGTCTTGGGTCTAGCCACGACCAGAAGTGACGACTTAGACTGCACGATTAAAACATCTTTGCACACATGTGTTTTAAGTTCAGAATGTCCGCTATGACCTTACAACAAACATACCAGGCTGGCCCTACTAGTTAGAGATGAATGAACTTAAGGTTCAGTTTTCGAACCGAACACCAACTTAAAAAAAATCAAGGTTCGGGTGTGGAGTTCAGATGCTTTACGTGTAAACTTCACTTGCGTGAGGAACCTGTGCTCGGGTACGCTTGGTGCTCAACCTGTGAGAGGCGCTTGCAGTGTTGGATGGCTTTCATTGGGGATAACATCAGCAAGATTATATGTAGCGTGCAACCTAAAAAATGTTTTGAAAAAGCCCCACCCACCCTCCCTACCACGGTCCGTGCATAAATACATATGTGTATCCAACTACATTGGAAAACATAGGCCTACGTGTGTACGTGTCTCCGGTACGTGAGAAAATGACCAAACATGTACCGGAGGCATGTACGTGTGAAAGAGGCCTTAGGATGAAAGCCAAACCACACGATGTTTCAGGGTGTTGACCCTCGTTAGTGCAAAGTATGAGATCTAGTTTAGCTATATGAAAGGGATCTGACTGGGATCTAAGGGGTAATATTTCTCCTTGGGGAGAGTGCCATGCCTGGCAAGAGGCAATTTGCATATTAAATTTCTCAGTGGAGCATTGAATGACTTATAAGCCTCATTACACTGGCATGTCAGGCATGTCACTCTCTACAAGGAGAAACGTTAGTCCTTAGAACATCAATACAGAAATCTTTAAAACTTTACTTTATACCCATGACTGTAACAATAATAAGGAGTCAGCCTCTATGTCTAATTGAAATAAGGGTTAGAACAGGGGGGTTTACTGTAAAAGCAGTGAGACTGGAGAATTAATTAATGGGATGTTGAGTGAAGGTGAAGTGTTGAGGCAACAGGTCAAATCTCTACGCTCTACTTCAATGGGTTTCATGGCCAATGATTTGACCTCCTGTCTCAATAACTCACTCAACATTCAATTAATTTGGTGGCTATATATATTACATAGTTATCAGATGACAGCCATTCCTCCAGACCCACATACAGTATTTGACAAAAGTGAGTACACCCATCACATTTTTGTAAATATTTCATTATGTCTTTTCATGGGACAACACTGAAGATATGAAACTTTTACTCAATGTAAAGTCATTAGTGTGCAGCAGTGTAATTTTAGTGTCCTCTAAATAACTCAACACACAATAATGTCTAACTCCCTGGCAACAAAAGTGAGTACACCCTCTAATTCAAAACGGCTATGATTTGCTCAATAAGTCATTTTTCCTCTCCGGTGTCAGGTGACTCATTAGTGTTACAAGGTGTCAGGTGTGAATGAGGAGCAGGGGTGTTACATTTGGTTTTATCACTCACACACTCTTATACTGATCACTGGAAGTTCAACATGGCTCCACATGGCAAAGAATTTCCTGAGGATCTGAAAAAAAGAATTGTTGCTCTACATAAAGATGGCCTAGACTATAAGAAGATTGCCAACACTCTGTCACTGAGTTGCAGCATGGTGGCCAAGACCATACAGCAGCTTAACAAGGCAGGATCCACTCAGAACAGGCCTCACCTTGGCTGATCAAAAAAGTTGTCTACATGTACCCAGTGTCATATCCGGGAATTGTCTTTTCAAAATAGAAGTATGAGTGCTGCCAGCATTGCTGCAGATATTACAAGAGAAGGGGGTCTGTCTGTTAGTGCTGATACCATATGCCACAGACTACATCAAATTGGTCTGCATTGCTGACATCCCAGAAGGAAGTCTATTCTAAAGATGATGCACGAGAAATCCCGCAAACAGTTTGCTGAAAACAAGGAGACTAAAGGACCCGTCACACAGAGAGATAAATCTTTGGCAGATTTGTGGTTGCAGTGAAATCATGGACATAGTGTTCCATTTGTACACAGCCACAAACCTGGCACTGATTGTCCACAATTTCACTGCAACCACAGATCTGCCGCAGATTTATCTCTGTGTGTGACAGGGCCTAAAGGACATGGATTACTGGAACCATGTCCTGTGGTCTGATGAGACCAAGATATACTTATTTGGTTCAGATGATGTCAAGAGTCTGTGGTGGCAACCAGGTGAGAAGTACAAAGTCAAGTGTGTCTTGCCTATTGCCAAGAATGATGGCTGGAGTGTCATGGTTTGGGGCAGCATGAGTGCTGCCGGCTGTGGGGAACTACAGTTCATTTAGGAAACCATGAATGCCATCGTGTAGGGTGACACACTGAAACAGAGCGTGACCCCCTTCCTTTGAAAACTGGGCTGCAACATGATAACAAATTAAAGAAAACACCTCCAAGATGACCACTGCCTTGCTAAAGAAATAGAGGGTACAGGTGCTGGACTGGCCAAGCATCTCCAGACCTAAATCCTATTGAGAATCTGTGGGGCTTCCTCAAACAGAAGGTTAAGAAGCACAAGGTCTCTAACATCCGCCAGCTCCGAGATGTCATCATGGAGGATGGAAAAGGATCAAGTGGCTCCTGTGAAGCTCGAGTGAGCCCAAGAGACCTAAGGCAGTGCTTGAAAATAATCGTGGCTACACAAAGTATTCACACTTTGGGCACAATTGGGTCATTTTGATGTAGGGGTGTACTCACTTTGTTGCCAGTGGTTGTGACAATAATGGCTGTGTGTTGATTTATTTAGAGGACACCAAATTTACACTGTTATACAAGCTGTACAATGACTACTTTACATTGTAGCAAAGTGACAGATCTTAAGTGTTGTCAAATGAAAAGACAAAATATTTACAAAAATGTGAGGGGTGTACTCACTTTTATACATACGTATACTCGGCTTGGCCAAGTATGCGTGTGTTCTAACCAGCAGAGAGGAGTAAGCTATCACCAGGCAGTAGGAAGAAAATTTCAACATCAACTGTAGCAAAAAGTTGAGAGGGACATGCCCACATACATTAGAGGTTCAACCAACAATCTAATATATAAAGCTGAGTGTATGTGTGTGTGTGTGTGTGTGTGTGTGTGTGTGTGTGTGTATGTGTATGTCCGCTAAAGGAATCCGCACCGTCACATTTACAATCACGGAATTTTGCACAGACACTCCATGTGACCCAGGGAACGTCGTAGACTATGTTTTGACGGAAAATGTAACCCCGCGCTTTACAGTTACTCTCCAAAAAAAACAGCCTACATTAAAGCGAATGGAGCCTGAAACTACTGGTTATTAATAGCAGCTGTGATTGGTTGCTATAGAAACAAAGGACAGTCACAGTATAAAAAGCTTATGTGTGAGGTAATATGATGTCGGTGCGGAGACGGAGAGAGAGAGACAGAGACAGACAGACAGAGAGAGAGAGACAGACAGAGACAGACAGGGAAAGAGACAGACGGTAAAAGAGACAGACAGACAGACGGGGAAAGATACAGACCGAGATAGACAGAGACAGACGCTGAAAGAGACAGACAGAGACAGATGGGGAAAGAGACAGACAGAGACAGATGGAGAAAGAGACAGAGACAGATGGGAAAAAGAGACAGACAAGAAAAGAGACAGATGGGGAAAGAGACAGACGGGGAAAGAGACAGACAGAGACAGACGGGGAAAGAGACAGACGGGGAAAGAGACAGACAGAGACAGACAGACAGACAAGGAAAGAGACAGGCAGAGACAGACGGGGAAAGAGACAGGCAGAGATAGATGGGGAAAGAGACATACAGAGACAGACGCGAAAAGAGACAGATGAGAAAAGAGACAGATGGGGAAAGAGACAGACAGGGAAAGAGACAGATGGGGAAAGAGACAGACAGAGACAGATAGGGAAAGAGACAGAGACAGACGGGGAAAGAGACAGACAGAGACAGACTGGGAAAGAGACAGACAAAGACAGACGGGGAAAGAGACAGACGGAGAAAGAGACAGATGGGGAAAGACAGACAGACACAGACACTGAGATAGCGAGACAGACAGACAGATACAGAGACACAAAGATAGAGACAGATAGACTGAAATAGAGACAGAGAGATAGAAACAGACAGACAGAGACATAGACACAGACAGACAAGGAAAGAGACAGACAGAGAGACACAGACAGAGACACACAGACAGAGACTGGGAGACAGACAGTGACGGTTACTATCCCCGGTAACGCCCGGGTACTACAGCTAGTCACCTAATAAATATGGCAACCTTTAGATACAGGTGAACTTTTTTTTTAATTTTTGTTCCAATAACATTTTGTTGGTGTTTGTTTTATGTTGGAAATCCATATTTATTCAATTTTTTTTTTTATTTCTGCCTGGTTAGTAAAATACCAGCTTTAAAATGTAAAATACGGACACGAAACCAATAGAATATATCGTAAACTTCTCCTTTTCTATGATTTTGATTCAATTCTTGACAGATGAGAGCCTTGTGAAATCGAAGGAAAAATTTTGTTTGTGTGTGGTTTTTATGTTGGAGATCCATATTTAGTCATCAAAATTCAAAAAAATTCTGCTTACTTAGTAAAATACCCCTTTTAAAATGTCAAATTAGGAGACAAAACCAGAAGAATGTATTAGAAACTTCTTTTCTTTCATTTTGATGGCAATTCTTGACATGAGACCTTTGTGAAATCTAAGGAAACATTTTGTTGGTGTGTGGTTTTATATTGGAGATCCATATTTAGTCATCAACATTTTAAAAAATTCTGCTTGGTTAGTAAAATGCCCCTTTAAAATGGAAAATACGGATACGAAACCAAAAGAATACCGTATTTTCGGATTATAAGACACACTTTTCTTCCCAAAAATTTGGGAGTAAATTGAGGGGTGCGTCTTATAATCCGAATGTAGCTTACCGGGGGGGTCTTGGAAAGGGGTCATAAGAGACCAGGGGAAAGCTGTGGCAGTTGTGAAGGGGCTGTGATGGCTGGGCTTCTGCTGCAGCAGCTATGCGGGGTCTGTGGAGGCTTTGTGGAGTCTATGGAGGCTGATGCTGTGGTGGCTGGTGCTTGGGCAGTTGTGCGGGGTCTGTGGTGGCTGAATGGGGTCTCCAGAGACTGGTGAGGCTGTGAGGGGTCTGCGATGGTTGTGCGAGGTCTCTTGCGGCTGGTGCTGGGGCAGCTGTGTGGGGTCTGTGGCGGCGGGTGCTTGGGTGGCTGTTTGGGATTTCCATCGGTTGGACTGGCACTGTGGGGTGGGCAGTGAGGACTTCAAATAATGCCGCCCGCAGTTGGTGCATGTGTACATGGAGCTCTTGGCTCAAGCTCTTATCTGCGCATGGACTGCCTCCGGCCCATTGATCTCTCAGCTGCAGACTTAAAGGGAACCTGTCACCGTTTTTCCGGCCAATAAGCTGCGGCAACCACCAGTGGGCTCTTATATACAGGATTCTAACATGCTGTATATAAGAGCCCAGGTCGCTGTGTGCAACATAAAAAAACACTTTATAATACTCATCGCGCTGCGGTGGATGTGGCTCAGATGGGCGTCTTCGTCCTCCTGTGCCGGCGCCACCTCTTTCACCCATCTTCGTCCTCCTTCTGAAGCCTGTGTGCATGATGCGTCTACGTCATACACAATTGCCAGTTCCGCGCATGCGCACTACAATACTATGATCTGCCCTGCTCAGGACAGATCAAAGTGCGCCTGCTCAGAACCTGAATGCTGGTGAGTGTGTATGACGTCAGACGCGTCGTGCACCGCGGCTTCAGAAGGACGACAGAGGTGGTGACAAAGATGGACGAAAGAGGCATCACCGGCACCGGAGGATGAAGACGCCCATCTGAGCCACATCCACCGCAGCGACCGGTTTAAGTAGTATAAAGTGTTTTTTATGTTGTACACAGAAGTCTGGGCTCTTATATACAGCATGACAGGTTCCCTTTAAGAAAAATGGCGCCTGGAGCTGGCGCTTGCGCAGATGAGATCTCGGCTTGCCATTGGGCCAAGAGCTCAATCTGTGCTGACTCCAGGCACCATTTCTTTGAAGCCCTTACCACTGCAGCCTGAGCACCAGCCTCCGCCACAGCGCCAGCACAGCCTACAGTTTCTGGGACACCCACCGCCCCTGCCTCCTGTGACACTGCTCCACCACCGCTGCTGCCCTTTCTGGTAAGCCACCACCGGATTATAAGACAGACCCCATTTGGTTTTCACCTTTTTTTGCTCAGAATTTGGAGTGAGTCTTATAATCCAGTGCATCTTATAAACCGAAAAATACGGTATATCGTAAACTTCTCCTTTTCTTTGAGTCTGTTTGCAATTCTTGACATGAAACTTTTGTGAAATCTAAGGAAAAATAAAAACGCCTCAACATAAACGCACACTCTAAATTGAAAGACATCAAATTAATAAACATAACTTTATTTAGATTATTTTTGGTGGTAGTGTCCCTTTACGAACATATCAGCATTGCATGTAAATGAAGTATCATACACTAATGGCTGAATCCAAATCTTAGCTTTACCATGCAATGCCACATTGCATATGAGCAGATATTAATCGGAAAGCTATCGGTAGGAGATTGTCTTGTAAATCCGCCAAAGTTTAACACCATTATAATGAAAAAAAACAAAAAAAAAAACAAACCTGGATCAATCCATAAAACCTTTACAATTAGGTAATCTAAATAGTTAAATAATAGAAGTACAAAGTAATATACATTACCATACTGAGTATTTGAACAGAAAAATATGATCTTTTTTTTACATTTTTTTTTTAAGAAATTTCGACCTGTGTACAGTATGTGAGTAATGAAAAAAAAAATCTCATGACATAATGACAAAATAATATTTAAAAACTGTATTGAATGAAGTAAAAATAACTTAAAAATAACATTGTGTAGATATAAATTAAATGTATGACATTCTTAATAAATAAGCTCTACTATTTACATCTTTATATATTGCTTGAAGGTTTTCAGTTATATTTTTTCTTCTCGAATAAAAAAATAAAAAACAAAAAAAAAAAAAAAAAAAATTCTAAAATACGACAATTACGGAGCAGCAAAAGTACACGTGAGGTGTGGAAGGGAGAGGACGAGGGTTGGAGAGGAGTGAACGATACAATTACAGTAGGTCGTGGAGACAGGTTCTTAAGAGAAGGTCGTTGTTTCAGTTGTTCGTGATCAAAAAAAAGACGTTAATAGATTTCATCACAACACAAATAAAAGTTAAAGACATAAGTCAAAGACATAAATAAGGAAAAGCAGTTTCCATAATCGACATACGTTACATTTTCTTCTGAGGAGATCACAGTTTGGATACGGAGCCTTAGCATATACACAGAGGAGGCTGGCTACTTCCATACACACTCACGCTCACACACACATGCTCATACATATACAATATATTCTTAACGCAAGAATGTTTATGAAATTCTTTCTGTAGTGAATGACTTACCATCTGCTGGTGTAAACAGGAATTGACCTGCCTTCAAGGTTTCTGTCTTCTGATCTCTTTGATTCCCATATTAAAGGGGTTGACCAGAACTTTAAGATTGATGAGCTATCCCTAAGATTGGTCATCAATGTCTGATCAGTGGAGCTGCGACACCTGACACCTCAGCCAATCAGCTGCTCCCGGTGCTGCCGCTAGCCAGAACTGCTCACGGCACAGCTCCATAAACTGTTATAGTATTACAATAGGCGGCAGATATCCAGTACACAGCCATGACCACTATACAGTTGTGATGTACAGTTTGGCAACTGAGCAGTTTCGGCACCACTAGGGGGTGTCGGATTTGACACCCCCACTGATCAGACATTGATGACCTATCCAAAAGATAGGTCATCAATGTTAAAGTCCTCAACAACCCCTTAAATTCTCCATATCAGATTTCCCACCAGGGGCTGTCTGGTTTTGCACCTCCACCGATCAAACAAAGGATAGGTCATCAATGTTAAAGTCCTGGACAACCTCTTAAATTCTCCATATTGGGTTTACCACCAATGGGTGTCAGGTTTCGCACCCCCACCGATCAGACATTGATGACCTATCCAAAGTATAGATCATCAATGTTAAAGCCCTCAACAACCCCTTAAATTCTCCATATCAGATTTCCCACCAGGGGCTGTCTATTTTTGCAGCCACACCAATAAGACAAAGGATTGGTCACCAATGTTAAAGTCCTAGACAACATCTTTAATCCTCCATATCAGGTTTACCCCAGATTACCTCTTCAGTCTATGTAGCCTAATCTCAAACTTCCAGTATCTAGCATAGGTTGACTCTTTGGGACAAATGTTGTCTTTATTCCCTAGAAAGATAAGGGTTCATCAAAGGGGAGTGTTTTGGCACAGGACCAACTCTCAACAAGCCACAAGCAGAGAGCCAAGAGCTACTAGCAAGCAGCAGCTTTTGCTCTGGTGGACTCCAGCAATCCTTTTATAATACAGTTTCCCCTTGGCACAATCAGCTGTTTTTCCGGTGGCTCAATTTTTGGGGGTCTTAAACATTGTGTTCAATTTCATACAAACATGTGTTCCACCAACTGGCACGTCAAAGGCAATCTGTCAGCAGCATTTCACAATTTATATCCACATGTAGCTATTTAAAGACAAGTCCAGCAGTTCCTTTACGTGGCAAGTCGGTTCCTCTGTTACCAAGAAATTAGCATTTGAATGGTTATGTAAATGTAAATGGATATGCTAGATTATAGCCTCTGTCACTCCAGCTCTATTCACAGCCGCCTCCTCTTGTTCGACTGAGGGCTGTTTTGCCTGAAGTCACACAACATACAGGCTGTCAGTCAGGCAGGAGGAGGTGACACTGGGTGGGGAATAGAGCTGGAGTGATGGAGGCTTCAGATCTACAAATATCTCTTAAGCCTTATTTTCATATCAATTCAAACCATGATTTCTCAGAACTGGAGAACGGACTGGTCAAGTAAAGATATTGCTAGACTTGTCTTTGAAAGAGTAAAGGCCGCTTTACACGCAACGACATCGCTAACAAGATATCGTTGGGGTCACAGAATTCGTGACGCACATCCGGCCTCGTTAGCGACGTCGTTGCGTGTGACACCTAAGAGCGACCGCTAACTATCAGAATTACTCACCCAATCGTTGATCGTTGACACGTCGTTCATTTTCAAAATATCGTTGCTCATGCTGGACGCAGGTTGTTCGTCGTTCCTGAGGCAGCACACATCGGTACGTGTGACACCCCGGGATTGATGAACAACGAGGTGGGAGTGACGTGAATGCGGCTGCTCTCCACCCCTCTGCTTCTATTGGTTGCCCGCTGATTGACTTCGCTGTGACGCCGCACAAACCGCCCCCTTAAAAAAGAGGTTGTTTGCCGCCCACAGCGATGTCGCTAGGAAGGTAATGTATGATGGCAGCCCCCATGCAGTGGTGGATACCGCGCCTCACGCCATCCTGTGCCTCCAGTTCACTCCACTAATGTGCAACTGAGAAAGGTCCGTAGTGGACCGAAAACGTTATTTCTTTCATGCACATTAAATAAACTTGCATCACTTTCAAGTTCGGGAGTGCCTTCTTTAATTACATTGTAGGCTTTGGAACCTGAAGAGCACCCCTATCTCTCTTGATATCCCTACAAGGAAGTGCCATTTCTTCTTTCTATGCTAGGAAGGTAAGTCCATTTGACGCGTCCTAGCGATATTGTTCGCCACGGGCAGCAATTTACCCGTGACGCACAAACTAGCGATGTCGCAGCGTGTAAAGCGGCCTTTATAGTTGTGGGGGTGAAATCCTGCCGACAGATTGTCATTTAGGAGACTATTTGTGACATACAAGGAGCAATGTACCACAACAAACTATGTGTCTCAGTATTGCCCTTGCATACTGATCTACCGATTTCTCAAAGCCATATGCATGGCATTTGTTCGATACTATACAAGTTTTGACTTAAAAATAAAACATCTCTTATTTTTGCTATTTATTGATAACTTTTCTCCATTTTTTCTTTGAGCCAATATGTAAAATGGTATCATTATTTTAAAATAAGGTGACCAAATACCTTTGCAATGTATTGTATTTGCTAATATTTATCAACAGATGTCTATGGGAATATCCATCAAATAAATAACCAACCATAGAATATGAAGATGGGCAGAATCCACCAGAGCAATAGACAATCTTTATGAGTTTCTCTTCGCTTTTGGTAATAAAAGGGATGTTCTGGATAGGCATATGGAAAGGGTTTACAAGACAACCCCTTTATCAAAACAGGTATTATAATTTATCATTAATTTTTCTTATCAAATGGTATTCCCAACCATATTACCAGCAAGTAACTTGAGATTTTGGAGGTCTGTTTGCTCATGCATTCATATCACTCCTGTGTTCATTCAGAAAAAGCCACTCCTTTGTTATTAGATGTGAAATAGAGCTAATGCACATACACATATGTACACACACATACACATATATGCAGTACCAGTCAAAAGTTTGGGCACACCTGTTCATTCAATGGTTTTCTTTCTTGTTACTGGAATGTGGACATTGTACAATTCAGACTGAAAGCAGCAAACCTAAAAAAGAACATATATGGAAACAAGGAGCAAAGAAACAAGTGTGAAAGAAGCCGGCATATATATTTAAAATTAGATTTTTAAAAGTACTCTTTTTACTCTAATGACAATTTTATACGCCATTGGCATTCTCTCAAGCAGGTTCACAAGGTTGTCACCTAGAATGGCCTCCACTGAACAGGTATGCTTCCTCAAAAGTTCATTTATGGACTCACCCACCTTCTGAAAGTGTTTGCTACCATCACATGTGTTTTGCAGAGGCAGGGTCAATAAACAGTGTTTAGCCCTATTCCACAACTGTTCTAAGCTAGAATATGATAAGAACCACTCAAATAAGTAAAAAAGAAATGACAGTCCATCATTACTTTAATACGGGAAGTTCAGTTAATCTGGGCAGCTGCAAGAACCTTGAAGGTATACTCACGTGCAGCCATGAAAATCAATAATCACTGTGATGAAACTGGCTTCCCCAAGGACTACCCAAGGAAAGCAATATCAAGAACTACCTCTGCTGCAGAGGATAAGTTCAACAGAACCATTCTCAAAAGATGCAAATTGTCAGCACCTCAGCTAACATCCCTCATAAATAATTCATAGATATTAAGTAGCAGACACAACTCAACATTAACTGTCCAGAGGAGACTGTGAGAAGCAGGAATATATGTTTGAATTGTTGCAAAGAAGCCACTAATGAGTACCAGAACAAGAAGAGACATGCTTAGGTTAAGCAACACAGGGACTGGAAATTAGATCAGTGGTCTCATGAATCACTACTGGCCACATCGATATAATGTCCACAAACAAGGCTTCTCTCAAATACCTTGTGTTGGCAATAGTGTCTCTGAGCAGTGCTATTGTGGTCCACTCATCCCTATTGTATGACCCCCAGGCTCCGTGGCCACTGAAATTCGGTGATGTCACATCAACTGAGGCGGGTCGCAGTCACCGTGAGTGACTGGGCTGTGGATGGAGTTTCACCGTTTATCACAGCCCAGCATCTCAGGTGCTCTCTTCTTCTCTGCAGAGAACCAAAAGCAGGAGCAATGCTGGGTTGTGATGTGCGGGGAAACTCCACCCACAGCTCAGTCACTGATGGAGAATGCAGCCCACCTTAGTTGACGTGACATCAATGGCCTCCAGATAACCTAAAACCAATTGAGGTGTTTTAGGATGATTTGGTTTGCAGAGATAAGCAAAAGTAGCCAATACATGCTCGGTACCTCTGGGATTGATCTCAAGGCTGTTGAATGAACTGTTTGAGAAAATGACAAGGGTGTTTAAAGGGGGGTACTTTGATTAATTACAAACACTTTCTGGTCTACTTCACATGTTTTTTGAACTCCTTTTTTCCACATGTGCTCCTTTATGGTTTTGCTGCCATCAGTCTGAATCTACTAGGTGCCAATTCCAATGAGAAGAAGAAAAACAATTTTCATGAACAGGTGTGTCCAAACATTTGACTGGTACTATGGCATTGTTCAATATGGCATATCAGATTATAGCAGTGTGTATGGAATGGCCCAATAAAGCAGGTTCTAGGTAATGTTTGAGTATGCTAGCAGCAGCCATAAAGAATATCAATGACTAAGGTGGAGTCCAGTAGCTGGAGTTTTGTAAATTACTGGTTCAAAAAAAGCAAAAAGCACAATGTAATATTATATAACAAAAATGAATCTCACACACTGGGAAAGATACACAAGATCAATAAACATGCTCTTTAGCCATCGCCACGCAGGCAGGGTGGGTATAGCTCTCTGCTTTACAACTACCTACATTACGTCCCTTTAAAAACATATACTTCGCATCTTATTTTTTGACCATGCAGTTAAAAAATATAGTTGCAAAAATGTTATATTTTTTATCTTTTGCAAATTTTTTTTTTCTTTTAAACATTGGAAAAAAAAAATAAAAGAACTAAACGAAACCGACAGTTCAAGCTAGTGAAATTGAAACCAGAAAGGAGGTAGCTGAAACCTGCTCTGAAAACACCCTCAGGGAATGCCCTAATCCTTCAGGGATTGAAGAGGTAAAAAGCTGCCATCTTAAGTAGATCTTGAACCAGGACAATCCTATATCTTTTGCCACAAGACTTCAGAAAAATATTTCTTGCCTACACAGTGCTTATACAAATTGGACGCTCATCTTTCAGCAGCAGCTTGAATATGATGTGTACCCCAAAAACTCAACGGAGACTTCTCAGCAGCATACAGTAAGCATCATCATGCTAGACTGGCCCTCTGATACTATTTCATAACAGCACTTTTCGGGCTATTATAAAACGTTAAAAAAAGAAAAGAAACAAAATACACGGTTGCGTTCCCAGCCTTGTCCACCACTGGTCTACTCAAGAGTGATGACCTCCCGATGTACATGTTTGATATTTCACAAAGCAAATGTATTGACTTACTGTAAAATGATAATAGCTAGCACATGTAGTTAACAAACGACAGTACAAAAAAAAGATATAAAACAAAAGCATGAAAAAAATAAACCTCGAAGAAATGAGTAAGGGCAGTGTTCTCTAAGAAAGAAGAAACCCAACCCAAGAAATCAGAATCTTCATGGATTCAACCTAAATATAATACTGATAAAACCCACTTAATTTTACAGACCATCTACAACCCAAGATTAGTCATGAGCAGCTGTTTGAAGGATTCCCCTATCAATCTACAACTACAAACATCTTGGGTCTCGGAGCTTCATGCTAGACCGTACCAGGAGGTTCTAACCCATCTCAATGTAGCTGATTG
This sequence comes from Anomaloglossus baeobatrachus, assembly GCF_048569485.1. Lineage (NCBI taxonomy): Eukaryota > Metazoa > Chordata > Amphibia > Anura > Aromobatidae > Anomaloglossus > Anomaloglossus baeobatrachus. Next base: position 179,442,908 of record NC_134361.1, read on the forward strand.
TTTGGTCCCTGTCATTCGTTTGTAAGGACGAGGCCTGAGGGTGTACCGGCAGGCTAAAGACGAGATTTAAGGCAGACTGGTTGTTTCGGTTGATTTCAACTTGACCTGACACAGTAAGGAGAATGGCTGTATGGGACATAGCAGCAGGAATAGCAGCAACGGTTATGCTCAAACAACTAGTGTTGGGATTCGGTGGCATTGGGATAAATGATGTATGTCCGTTATAAGGCAGTTCGATGTCATCCCTAACAGACCTTCTGACAGGAAAAGTGCACAGCTCAAGGTTTGATGAAGAAACACTAAAGCGTGCATCAACTGCAAACCTAAACATCATCTTCTGGTTTCGTCTGTCCCTCCTGTTCCGCCTTGAAATCTTCACAGTCTACCACCTGCGTGGGAAAAGGAGGACTCAAATGTCCAGTCTAGCTCTCCGAAAATCAATGTGTTTATGGCTTGTTTAACTTTTTTGTCTTCTTCTGGCCATACCACAGCGTAACACTATGATTTCTGGGTTTTGTTTTGTTCTTTATGGCATTTGAATCATAATGCATCAATCGCAGCTCTTCATTTATATAGAAAAAAAATGTCAGCCTGTGATGTCAAGAAGATGTGATGGTTTCTTATGGAGAAACGCAATCCAGTTCAGCAGCTATCATAAAAAAATAACAGAGGGAATGTGATGTGTTTTTCCAGTCTGCCATCAGTTGTGGTCATATGATCTGGATAGGATGCTATCCATGGTTTGGACTTTGAGTATTTGGATTGTTTTCTTTTGCGTTGGGGTCCAGGCATGCACACTTCTCTTGTATATCACAGCCCGCCGGAAATGGAATTACCTGTAGAGAATAGGACGCGGGAAGGTTAGGTGAAATTTATAATATTGAATTAATAGAAAAAATTAAAGCAAGATATCTCTAATGCTGAACTACACACAAGTATTATCATAACCAACAGCTGCACTCGCTTCAATGGAAATTTAAAGGGGTTTTCCACACAAAGGTAAAGGGGTTGTCCAGGCTTTTTACAAAAGTAGAGCACGTTCTGAAGATCCTCCGATGCCAGCGGTGAGATCGAGTGGTCTTAAGATCACAAGTATGCGATTTGCATAATTCCGGCCACATTCCAACTAGACTTTTTGCTGTCTCAATTAAGCACAGCTGTACATGTCTAGTTGGAATGTGGCCGGAAGTGTATTTTTATTTAAATATTATATAATATATATAAATATATATCTCTATCTATATCTGGTGGAGACCTCACAGAGTGTCCTACATTTGTGATAAGCCTGGACAACCCATTTAATTTTAATCAATAGATCTTGGAATAATAATAATTTCCACAATTGGATGTGATTAATAAAAATGTTCCTGTGCTGAGATGATCTTAAAATTGTGTCACTGCTTAGTACTGTGTAATGGCTGTGTCTTTTGGGCACGGTTTATTTTGCACACTTATTAATGGTGATGGGGGCCATTTTTTGGCAACTATCTATCTATCTAGGGCAAGGTAGGAGAGAGTCGACGAGGAGCGGGGGGCACCCAAAAAATGATGGTGCAAGTCCGCTGGTAGGCAGGTGACAGTGAGGGCTAATTGCTAGACCTAGAGCCCTTTATAACCCTTGCTTTTGATTTTATTGGTGGTTTATTGTCACCCTATTACCACTACCCCTTTACCTGCACCTACGTTTGTGTGCCTTGCACCCCCTTCACTTAACCACGATCTGGTAAGACTGTATTGATGGTTCTAGGGTATACCGTTTTAATAAGTATTTAATAAAGTGTATTTTTAAAGGGAATTTTTCTTTGCTTTTTAATGGCTGTATCTCACAGTACAGGCACATGGTCTGATTATACCACATCTACTGAGCCGGGAAGGAAGGAAAAAGTATACAGACATTACAGATTACAAATTATTCTTTCTTTGAGGTAAAACATTGCTTAAAAAAGGCAGGGAAATGTTTTACCTCACAGAAAGAATCAACTGTGTTCCCATGCTTGTCTATCTGTATACTCATTTGTTAACTCCCCTGCCCAGGGCATGTGGTATGATCAGACCATGTCCCCACTGTCTCAAGGATAGGAGATAACTTGAAAACTTGAAACAACCCCTTTAAGACAGAATCACCAACTTATCATGACGACAATTGATTTACATCATATTTTTCAAATACATAAAGGTTGTAAATGATTTAACTACCCAAGAGGTACGTGATAATAATATTATTTATCATAGTGCAGTTTACTAAAATTATAAAAAGTATATCAAAAGCTAATACACGAGTTAAACGTCTTTTGACGACAAAAATCCTCTATTGGGCTAAGAATACTTAAAGTAAATTTTTTACCAGGTTTTTTATACTTAATCTGAGTGATTCATGATATAGAGGCAGAGACCCTGATTCTAGTGATGTGTCACATAAAAAAACCGAAAAACTGCAACTCCCAATAAAACATAGTAAGTGTGAACAGGGACCAATGGCCACAAAAACAAGAAACACAAGCAAAAGAATACAGCAGCATTCTGTAAGCGCTAAACTAAATGTAAACATAGAATATATAAAATGTAAACTGTATCAATGCTATATGGAATATTCTTTAGAAAAATGAAGGTACTTTGCACAAAAATTGGACAATTCATGTGAACACAGAAAGATGACAATCAGTGATGTGGGTGGTGTTATACAGGGCTCAGCACTGCCAGCAGTCTCAGTCCCTATATCATGCTGCTCTTAGATAGCATAGCAAGAATCTGCCAACAGATTCCATTAATCTGCCAACAGATTCCATTAATCTGCCAACAGATTCCATTAATCTGCCAACAGATTCCCTTTAAGAACTGATAGTGTTTCAGTATCAAAATACCTGTTCTCTACCATTAAAATGGGAACTATAAAGTCTCCCATGTCTGGTTGACAGTCTGCAATATCCAGTGGCGTAACTAGAGTTTGATGGGCTTTGGTGCAAAATTTTGACCTGCCCCCCCACATGTTGGTAGTGATGAGCGAGTACTAAAAAGCTCGGGTGCTCGAAGCTCGGGCCAAGCCTCCCAAGATACTCGTGTACTCGGCCCGAGCACCAAGCCCAATGTTATCCTATGGGAGACCTGAGTATTTTTGTGAAATGACCCCCCGGCAGCATGTAGAAACCCTAAAAATGTCACAAAAGTCTCAGAAGAGTGCTCAAATGACATGGCAACAGCATGGGGAAGACCCCTTGAAGCATTTATCACTCAAAAGTCACAGCTGTGAACAATTTTGTCCAAGTTTTACGCCATTTTTACGGACTCACCAGAAAACCTTCCAAAATGACACCAAAATGAATTTTCATGGCGGAAATGTTAAGGGCACATACCCAATAGTGAGATAGAGCTGGTGTATGTTACTTTTTGAGATTAATACATGAAAGATTTTACATGAAAACCTTGTGTGGCACTCCGATGTCCAAAACGCACGTTTTGTGCTTTTTACTAGCGATGTCGGTCATTTTTTTTTTTTTATTCTATCTCCCTCAGTCCGTCGGTCTGTCTCTCTCTGTCTTGTCTGTCCCCCTCTCACAGTCTGTCGGTCAGTTCCCCCCCCTCTCTCTTACTTACCGTTCCCCGATCACTGCCGCGGCGCTGCACAGCTGTTCAAACTCCGGTGGCTTTTCCTCTTTTGAAAAAGCCGGCCGCTCATTAATCAATCTCCTATTCCCTGCTTTCCTGCTTTTCGGCGCCTATGATTGGTTGCAGTGAGACACGCTCCCACACTGAGTGACAGCTGTCTCACTGCACCCAATCACAGCAGCCGGTGTGTGTATACTGTGCAGTGAAATAAATAATTAAATAATTAAAAAAAACGGCGTGCGGTTCCCCCCAATTTTAATACCAGCCAGATAAAGCCATACGGCTGAAGGCTGGTATTCTCAGGATGGGGAGCTCCACGTTATGGGGAGCCCCCCACCCTAACAATATCAGTCAGCAGCCGCCCAGAATTGCCGCATACATTAGATGCGACAGTTCTGGGGCTGTACCCGGCTCTTCCCGATTTACCCTAGTGCGTTGGCAAATCGGGGTAATAAGGAGTTAATGGCAGCCCGTAGCTGCCACTAAATCCTAGATTAATCATGTCAGGCGTCTCCCCGAGATTCCTTCCATGATTAATCTGTAAATTACAGTTAAAAAACACACACACCCGAAAAATCCTTTATTAGAAATAAAAAACACTAACAAAGTCCCTCATTACCAATTTATTAACCCCGACAAACCCTCCATGTCCGGCGTACTTCACAGTCCTCCAGCGTCGCGTCCAGCTCTGCTGCATGGAAGTGACAGGAGCTGCAGAATACACCGCCGCTCCGGTCACCTCCACGCAGCTAATGAGATGAGTATAGCGATCAGCTGCTGTCACTGAGGTTAATCGCGGCCACCGCTGGATCCAGCAGTGGCCGGGAGTTACCTGACTGACAGCAGCTGATCGCGCTATTCCCTTCATTAGCTGCGTGGAGGTGACCGGAGCGGCGGTGTCTTCTGCAGCTCCTGTCACTTCCATGCAGCAGAGCTGGACGCGACGCCGGAGTCCGTGGAGTACGCCGGACATGGAGGGTTTGTCGGGGTTAATAAATTGGTAATGAGGGACTTTGTTAGTGTTTTTTATTTCTAATAAAGGATTTTTCGGGTGTGTGTGTTTTTTAACTGTAATTTACAGATTAATCATGGAAGGAATCTCGGGGAGACGCCTGACATGATTAATCTAGGATTTAGTGGCAGCTATGGGCTGCCATTAACTCCTTATTACCCCGATTTGCCAACGCACTAGGGTAAATCGGGAAGAGCCGGGTACAGCCCCAGAACTGTCGCATATAATGTATGCGGCAATTCTGGGCAGCTGCTGACTGATATTGTTAGGGTGGGGGGCTCCCCATAACGTGGAGCTCCCCATCCTGAGAATACCAGCCTTCAGCTGTATGGCTTTATCTGGCTGGTATTAAAATTGGGGGGACCGCACGCCGTTTTTTTTAATTATTTATTTATTTATTTTACTGCACAGTATAGACCCGCCCACCGGCTGCTGTGATTGGGTGCAGTGTGACACCTGTCACTCAGCGTGGGGGCGTGTCTCACTGCAACCAATCATAGGCGCCTGTGGGTGTGGAAAGCAGGGAATATGAGATGGCTGTGTACAGAGCACAGCGCGCCGGCCGGTATAAAGGCTCGGTCACGCTGTGCAGGCCAGCCAATCACTGCAATTCCACAACTAACAGGGCTGTGGCATTGCAGTGGTCTGCCAGCCAATCCCTGCATGAGGGCTGGCTCTCAAAAGAGCGCCAACATGCAGGGATGAAGACCACGAGTAAAGCACGAGTATTGCAAAATTACTCGGTACCCGCCGAGTAGCCCGAGTACAGTGATACTCGTGCGAGTACCGAGTAGTAACAAGCATGCTCGCTCATCACTACATGTTGGTCAGATGTATGGGCCCTTGTAGTGTTCTAAATCCTATAAAGACATACAAGTTGCCCTCACCCCATTATGTTGTAATGTCTCCCCTCCTGTTCTAATGTACTACATCCTGGGCTCCTTCCTGGTAAATATGTTCCCCATCCTGGTATACATGTCCTTTACCTGGGCCACACCTGGTATATATGTCCCCATCCTGGGCCCATCCTGTTATATATATCCCCATCCTGGTTTATATGTCCCATCCTGGTGTATATGTCACCATGCTGGTTTATATGTCCTCATCTTGGTACATATGTCCCCATCCTGGTATATGTGTCTCTGTTCTGTCTCGAATGCATGAAAAAAAAACATTGTACTCACCCTCCCCAGCTCCCACATCATGTGGCGCAACCTCTGTAACCAGCATGAAGTGGCCAGCAGTGACATCAATGTCCATGATATAGCGACACATGACGTCACTCTAATGCGCTGCCCTCAGTCACAGAAGTGCCAATGTCAGCTGCCGGACACTGTTCGGCTGGAAGTTTGTATTGCAGTGCAGGGACCCAAAGGGTCTCTGAGCTGCAATGTATTTCAGCTGGACGTGTGCCCAAGGATGCACATCCAATAGAGGCGGGAGTTGGGGTCAGCAGGCCCCCTGCACCTCTGGGCCTGGTCGTGGTTGCAGGGATCGTGCCCTTGACAATATCTAATCTTCCACCCCCTTTCAGGTCCTAATTTAGTATACATCCAAATTCAAAAGTAAAATTTTCAGTCCAGACAGTGTGTCATCATTTTAAGTTATTTTCCACATTGCCCAAAAATGACTCTTCATTCCGAGAGAATTTTTTAGTCATTTTCCATTGACAATTATAAACCGCTACATTTCTTGTCTTCTCACCGATATCAATGTAATCCTCTCCCACCTGTCAGAAAAACTCTGATGATCATTCCATTTCTACAACACATTCCTGACATATACGAGCACATCTTGTATTATAAAACACGTCTCTACCATGTCCTTTCGCACGTTCCTCAGTACAAATCTGTAGATTACTGTGTGGTCTTGAAAAAACTCAAATTTCTGGAACAGAAGACAGTATTCTGTTTCTCATTTATCTTTGTCTATAAGGAATCCCTCTGCAAACAAGAACACTCCAGCAGATACGCCCTTACAGAAAGAAGTTTAATAGAAAACATGCAGCGCTGGTAGTAAACACTGATTTTTGGTCCAAGTAAAAATGACCATACTTTAATCCATCGTCTTCCAATGAAAGAAGCAGCTCTGAGCTGCCTGGAAGCTGACAGAATGGTTACAGATGCAGGTGCTTTATTACGGTGCCAACTGGCACCAATTCTATTGACATTCACAATTTTTTCTTCTATTTAGTGAGATACATAAAATTCCAATTAGTAAAAAAAGGAAAATGTTTGCAGAATGTGAAGTTGATTAAAAAGCCCTGAATGTATGTTATCATGGGATGAATGTAGAAGACCCTTCTTGAGAGACGTGTAAATGGAAAATTACTAGACCCTTCTGCTGTACAGTCGGATGACTGCAAACAGACATTTAATAACAAAAAAGAGACAGTTGCACTCTGAAATGCTAAAGATGCAAACAATAAATGCAAGAATATAGATATACATTACTGGTTAAAGATATCTAGGAAAAATTGAGATATTTAGAATACAAAAATGGCCATTTCTATTTCTGCCCAGTAGCCACGTCAAGGCATATCATATGCCTTGACGTGGCTGCTGGGCAGATATTAAAATGGTTAAAATTATTATATTGCACTGGCGCTCAGATCATGTACTTTACTACTTTTTTATCAAATGGAATATCTAGCGCAGTAGTACACCAATTAATATTATTAAGATATTAAAATGGCCATTTTTGCTGACTAAATATCTAGATTTTTCCTAAATATGCTTAACAGTAATGCATATCTATATTCTTGCATTCATTGTTTGCATGCTTTAGCATTTCAGAGTGCAACTGTCCCTTTTTTGTTATTATATGTCCTGTTAAGTTTTGTGCCTGTTCAGATCGCAGATTCAGAATGCAGTCAACTTTTTTTGTACAGACACACATTAGTGGTGGCCAAAATGTTGCCACTCTCTATAAATGCTGAAGATGCCTCTTTGGGTGGGGATGAAATAGTTAATCTGAGGAGACACTAATTTTGCCAATGTTTCACTCAGATGGTTTTGTTGGCAATCAGGTGGTTTGGGGCTAATGATGGGATTGGTGATGAGAGCTAGAGTAAGGCATCTAAACTATACTGGGACTCAAGGTGGATTTCGTAATCTTATTTTTGGAAGCCTTGCTCCACTGCGCAGGCAAGCACAGAGGCAAGATACAACATAAAGGGAACCTGTCAGGTGCTGTATGCACCCAGAAACATGAGCAGTTCTGGGTGCATATTTCTAATTCCTGCCTAGCAGTCCCAGCCTATTCTAGCATAGATACACTGAGCATTAGAAAAAGTATTTCTATAGATCCTTTATGATATGCTAATAAGGCCAGTGACTAATCTCAAGGGCATTAGTTCCCTTGGCTAATTGGTCCCCTTAGCATGTAAGCACGCCCCTGTGGGCAAGCTAACATGCTAATGATGTGCAGTGTCAGATGCAAGGTCATTCTCACCTCTCTGCTGCCACTTTGCCCTTCGCTTAGTTTTGGCTCAGAGCACACAATCAGAAGTCCCCGGACTTTCGGTCATGCGCACAATAAAGCTGGGTGTACGCGCCTCGGCTTCAAACTAGTGTAGCGCACATGATCGGACGTCCGGGGACTTCTGATCTTGTGCGCTGAGCTGATATCCAGAGTAGGGCACGGTGGCAGCAGAGAAGTGAGATCTACCATGGATCTGACACTGCACGTTCATTAGCATGTTAGTTTGCCCACAGGGCGTGCTTACATGCTAAGGGGGCCGACTAGCCATGGGAAGTAACGCTCTTGAGACTAGTCACTGACCTCATTAGCATATCATAAAGGATCTTTAGAAATACTTTTCTAAAGATCTCTTTATCTATGGTACTATATGAAGGGGACAGTTAGGCAGGGATTAGAAATACCGTGTTTCCCCGATAGTAAGACACCCCCGATAGTAAGACGTAGTAGGGGTTTTAGGGGGGTCGGCTAATGTAAGACGTACCCCAAAAGTAAGACATAGTAAACTGTACGTTGGAAAAACAAAAGCCATAGTACCGGTACCTTTTGCTGCATTAACAGCGGGATGTGGCCGGTTAGAGCGGGATGCGGACGGTTAGAGTGGGATGCGGACGGTTAGAGCGGGATGCGGATGGATCTGGAGCGGAATGAGCGGAGGGATGTGGAGGCCGTGGGAGATGCAGTAATGTTGTCCGTGGTCCATCAGGACCATGGACAACATACAAAACCACGCAGCCTCAGTGCCCTCATGTGCAGCCGCTGGTGGCCCCTCTGATTGGCCCAGCGGCTCCTGCATGAGGAAGAAGAAGCCACACCTCTACCCAGCACCGCAGAGGAATTGATCCGATCGCCATTACGGTACCAAGTAAGCAATTCACAAAATGCACCATGTAAAGTTTCCTTAACTTGCGGTACACTTACGGCGCAATCGCGGCAAGTCCCCATACGGTACATTGCATGGAGACTTGCTGCGATTGCTGTGGGATACTGTGTGGGGCTGTTACCCTATGGGAGGCTGTGTGGGATACTGTATGGGGCTGCAACCCTATGTAAGGCTGTGTGGGATACTGTATGGGGCTGCAACCCTATGGAAGGCTGTGTGGGATACTGTATGGGGCTGCAACTCTATGGAAGGCTGTGTGGGATACTGTATGGGGCTGTAACCCTATGGGAGACTGTGTGGGATACTGTATGGGGCTGCAACCCTATGGAAGGCTGTGTGAGATACTGTATGGGGCTGTAACCCTATGGGAGACTGTGATACGGAACCATAAGCAAGTTTTGTGGTGAATACCATACTGTTCAGGTTGTTAATAAATGTTAATTTTATAGTTAAAACAAAAATCGACATTTTTTTTCCAATATAAGACATACCCCGAAAGTAAGACATAGTGGGACTTTTGGGGGTAAAAAGAATGTATGACACTGTCTTACTTTCGGGGAAACACGTTATGTACCCAGCACCGCTCGTGGTTCTGGTTCATACAGGACTTGACAGGTTCCCTTTAAAGATTAACTCATTTTTCTTATTCTTCAATATCTGCACCCCTCACCTGATTGTCACACTCCGCACTTGTTAGATACAGTGTTCCAATTACGCGGTACAATCACCTTTTTTTCTTCCATTCAGGATTTATATTGTTTCTTACCTTTCATTTTGCATTGTATTCCACCATGCTCCACTATAAATCCCAAATTACATCAGCACAGCATCACATAAATAGCTACAGCCTCTATCATTTCTCTGTTGGGGCTGGAAGTAGAAGTGCTGCCAACACCACCTTGAACACAATGTGATGTTCTGCAATGCAATTCACTGTGACAAATGTGGTTTTATGTGTTTGGTAAATGAAATGTATTAGTCCGGCACATGTAGGATTAAGAGTTGAGACTGGCGCAGAGTGGGAGAGTTATATGGGCAGACAAGGGAGTTATTTCCTGGGAGTTGACAGAACATGGAGTTCAGTGGTGCAAGACCTAAAGTCTGACAGCATCCTGCTAAGCTTCAGGGTGTGTGTGTATGAAGAGGGAAGACATCAGAGGAACTGTGAAGAGATATATGATAGACTGCAACATTTGTTAGACCGTAACATTTGATAAACCGGAACCAAGTCCAGAGACACAGATTAAATAGTACAGAGAGACCCAGGGGAAGTAGGAGGCCCATGTAATGGGGACTGAAAGAGATGGGTTTGTATCAGCAGAACGCTGGTGAACAGTTGACTACAGTGAAAAGAGAACTCAATTATGTATATTGGAAGGAAGTTATGGTCACCATATTGGGACATAAGTTCCCCTATGGGGAGTTGAGGATGCATTACAGCCTATGACAGCCTATATAGTCTATGACCCTCCACGAATGGAGTTTGTCAGTAGCAGTGCGGAGTCACACCAACTTGACCACTCCACTTGAGGCCTCATATATATAATTCAATTAGAAACTGAGAGTAGCTGTGAGTGGCTGTAGTGTTACACCTTGGCCTGTGCGGCCGTCACAGGAGAAGACAAAGTCTTCCAGAATCGTTGGCTGCATTGTCATGGGATACAAAAGTATGAGGTGAGTGATGAAAATGGAGTGTCCTTATATGTAACTGAGAAGTGTCCATGCCTGCTTAAACCAGTGAAATGTTTGTGAAGCATTGTACCTATTACATATCTGATGTACATAGTTTCTATCAAGTAAAAGTTCAGTAAAAATGTATTTTTGGACATTGGTCTGCCTCAATACGATGTAAACCATTTGCTTATGGCCTAGGATATCCAATATCGCCCTAGTAATGACCAAGACAAAGGCATACATGCCTAGCCAGGAACCCCTTTTTCATATAACGTGGTGGAGCATGGTCGTCCCTCGCCCACAGCTACTGCCCCCAACCATGTTTTATGAGGACAATGGGATAATATCTTCTATATTTTACTAAATAATGTAATATGTTAGAAGTAAACAGTAAAGGAGGATGAACTGTGATCCATAGTATAACTGTGTAAGGCCTAAGCCACACGGCATCAAAATCGGACAGAGTGGAATGCGATAAAACATCGTATTCCACTCGGGCCAATATTAACCTATGACCCAGCACCCATGAACGATTATTTTCTCGGCTCCAATCGGACCGAAAAAACAATTGCAGCATGCTGCGGCTGTAATGTGAGACTCTTTCTCTCGCACCCATTCAAGTCTATGGGATGAGAGAAAGATCTCACTGCACTCACATTACACCGGTATACCGCAAGTGCAGTGCAAAAATGGCAATAGTCGGCTACAGAAGAGAGAGGGAGATAAATCCCTCCCTCTCCTCCTCCGTGCCAGCCCGCCCCTCCTCAGCGCTGGTCCGCCCCTCCTCAGTGCTGGCCCGCCCCCCGCAGCTGAGGTTTGATCGCATGATCTGACCTCAGTCGCAGTGACACTCGCATGACACTCGGCTCCTGCTGTACTGTCAGCGTGAGCCGAGTGTCATGCGAGGATCGCATTAGTCCCCGTGTGGCCCTGGCCTTACAAGAACTGTACAGTCATCATCATTATCTGTGATATAAACTTCAGAGATACACGTCATGCAATTGAATCATGCAGGCCCATCTACTGACTGAAAAAGTTAACCCCTTGTGATCTCCTGACCTAACTAAAGTGAAGTATACCATGAATTTCCATATAGGAAGGAAACATAAATAGGGCAATACCATAAGAGCTATGTACTATATAGTGTGGGACTAGTGACTGGATGAATTAAAACAAAACAAAAGAACTGAAGTATAACGTTAAGGTGTGGAGTGAGTGCGATCAGCAATGTAAAATATATTAATAGTTCAAATTCAGTTTTCTATGTTAACAATTGGAATGGATCAATAAAAACAGAGGCCATACAGATGGTGTCCATATGTCATCTGCTTTTTCAAATGAACCCACTGAGTTTAATGAGTGAGTCTGATCTAAATAAAGGAACAATATAGTGCATGATGTGATATTTTATACACTGACCATCGTTCTGTCTATAAATACATTTATGAGAACTACACCATTGGCTTGCACGGTGGACTTTTTGATGTTCTCCATTTTTGCAAATAGACAGCACATGCATAATGGGCTTGTCTGAATGAGTCTTAAAAAAAGGAAGGGGCTTTTTCTCTTGCTTTCTATTCATTTCATATAGTTTTATATAGACAATGGGTAGAAACAAGTTGTCCAGCCACTAAGCCTGGCTTCATGCATCTGACATTCATGGTCTAAGTACGGACATCGATGTATGAACCGGCCTTGGGTCTCCTGATCTAATCTGAACCGCCTCAAAGCATTTATGAGGCCTTAAAGTTTAGGCCAATGGACCACTACAAGGAGGTACAAAGGTTGCAATCGCACCCGGAGACTAGGGGGTCCCAAAAAGTCCGGTTGACCCAAGACTAAAGGGTGCTTTACACGCTGCAAGATCGCTAGCGATAGCACTCACCCACGTCGCTGTTTCGTCATGGGGGTGATCACTGCCGTAGTGAACAGTATCACTACGGCAACGTCACACGCACATACCTGCTTAGCGACGTTGCTGGAGACACCGAACAATCTCTCCTTTAAGGGGGATGTTCGTTCGGCGTCACAGCGACGTCACTAAGCGGCTGCCCAATAGCAGAGGAGGGGCGGAGATGAGCGGTCGGAACATGCCACCTACCTCCTTCATTCCTCATTGCCGGTGGACGCAGGTAAGGAGATGTTCGTCGTTCCTGCGGTGTCACACATAGCGATGTGTGACGCCGCAGGAACGATGAACAACCAGCGTCATGCACCACCAACGATATTTTGAAAAGGAGCGACGTGTCAACGATCAACGATTTTTGACGTTTTTGCGATCGTTGATCGTCACTCCTTTTAGTCACACAACCATATCGCTAACAGAGCCGGATGTGCGTCACTAACGACGTGACCCTGACGATATATTGCTAGCGATATCGTTGTGTTTAAAGTACCCTTAAAACTATTAAAAACCTGTGATAGTTGGAGATTTTCTACAAGATTCAAGATACGCTACTGGACCTGTACATCTATGTCCAGACTTAGACCATGAATATGAGATGTGTGACGCCGACCTTAGCAACTGAACAATTATTACAGCAATGTGCACAGAAATGCAATAAATGAAAATATATAGCGATAACAAAAAGTTGGATTTTACCATTTTTGTCTTAACCGTAGACGAACAGCAATCTCCTCCATCATAGTCACAAAAGGCCCAGTTGTTTCCCCCATCACAATAATTGTCGGCAATAAACGGCTTTAATAAAACAAATGAATAAAAAAGAATCGTTACCTGTGTTGTCAATACTAATATTTCTCAAAAAATTTAAAGGAATCTGTCAGCAGGATTTTGCTATGTAATCTGAGGGCAGCATGGTGTAGGGGTAAGACACTGAATTCAGCGAAGTGTCACTTATTAGGGGTAGAAATCGCTCCGAAACTTATCCAGAAATGTTGGCCGAGTGTCATATGTATGTTATTGCACATGATATGCGTGTTGCAATGTGAGTTTCCGTTTTTTTTCTCGGATAGCATCTGTATGTCATCAATATGCAATGCGTTTTTAAGATCATCTTTTAAATACTATAATAACTCTGTAATTTTAAGCTAATTGTCATAATTAATAAAGCAATTTTATATAAAGAGATGGATAGATAGATAGGTGGATGAATAGATAGATAAATAATAGATAGATAGATATATAGAGAGGTAGATAGATGGATAGATAGATAGATAGATAGATAGAGGGATAGATAGATAGATAGCCTGCAGACATAATTTCCTATCCCCGCTACATATTATAAACTTGAACCCTATAGTGCCTTTCATGTGTTTCTAAAAAGGTATTTAGCCTGCTTTAATCTAATAAATAAGTCCTCCTATTTTTGAGAACCAGCCAAGGTAAAGTAGATAGCTGGGGGCTGATATTATCAGGCTGGGAAGGGCCATGGTTATTGGGCCCCTCCCAGCCTAAAAATTGCAGCCTGCAGCTGCCCCAGAATTGGCACATCACATTAGATTGCCCTGGTGCAATTGACCTGCTGCGTTGGCAATCAGAGTAATAGGGCTTGGGGTTGATGTCAGCTATGAATTGTCCAAAAACACAGCTGGCATCAAGCCCTGGTGTTAGTAATGGAGAGATGTCTATCAGACACCCACATTACTAACCTAATAAGTAAGAAGCAAAAAAACACACACACAAAAAGAGTTTTTTTAAAAAAAATGCTCCCTTACTTTTTCCCTGTTATTTTTTTTTTCCAGCAGCTGCTACCAACTTATGCTGCACTCTGCGAGACTAGGCAACACTGATGAGCAGTGAAGTCAGTAACGTTACCTTCCATCACTGTGATAAGTCGTGATGTCCCTGACATCACCTATCATCAGAGTGATAAGTGGTAACGTTACTGCCGTCTCCACTCCTCAGAGTCGCTGGGTCTTGCGGAGCACAGCGTGCATCGGGAGAGGCTGCTGCTCAAACCCTATGGAGCCTTGATCTGATCTACGAAATTGAGGATCATCGTGGGAACTGCTGGAGTGAGGCGGATCTAGGAATTTTACTTTCTAATAAATTGATAAATAAGGGAGAGGGTCTTGGGTTTTTTCTCTTTTTTTAAGTCTTTCAGGTTACGGTACTATTTGTGAACTACATCAGATCTCCTGGATATTGCCGAACATGTGTGGCTTTTTGTTTTTAATAAATTGGTGAACTAGGGAAAAAGTCAAGGAGTGTTGTTTAAAATAAACTATTTTTGTGTGTGATTTTTGGTTTTTACTTATTGTGTTAGTAATGATTGGTTTCATCTCCATTACTAACACTAGAGCTTGATGCCAGCTGCAACTACACAGCTGATATCAACCCTAAAAAATATTACTCTAATTGCCACTGCAGCAGGGCAGTCAGGAAGAGCCGAGGCAAAACTACAGAATTGGTGCATATAATGTGATGTGCCACTTCTAGGGTGGCTGTGGGCTACTGTTTTTAGTCTGGGAAGGGCACATTAACCATGGACCTTCCCAGCCAGATAATATCATCCCACAACTGTCTGCTTTACCTTTGCTCACTATAAAAAATAAGGGGATCCTCACGCCATTTTATTAATTATTTAGTTATTTATTAGGTTATACGAGGCTAAACTTCCTTTAATGCCACATGAAAAACACTAAAGGGTGGAAGTATATGATATGCAGGGAGAGTTGTGACATTTTAGTTGCAGGATATCTATCTATACAGTGTGTCCACCCATATCCTGTCCACCGCCATTAACTTGAGATCGGCGGCAGCTATAGGCATAGAAGTGGTGTCTAGGTATAGTAAAGTAGCCATGCGTTACGCAATGAAACCACCTATAGCGCCACCTGGTGGAAAACAACCGAGTTAGCAATGTTATCTCCAAAACGGAACGAGCTAGAGAAAAAAAGTGAATTAAAAAATTGCAGGGCATCATCAATTCAATACGAATCGACACCTTGCTTACAGAAATGCTATGATATGAAGCCCATGACCCCCCCCAAAACATTGAATGCTGGTCACGCATATGGTGCTCATTTAAGTTTGATGCTCAAAGTGGCCCCCGTCATCTGCAATGCACATTTGGGCTCTGGACAGCATACTGTATCTTGCTGCACGGTGTGCAATATGGTAGGTGACACATTTGCACAAGCATCTGTGATACATCGTCGTAGGTCCTGCAATGTTGGTGGAGGGGTCGCATGCACCTGCTGTTTGATGTGACCTCATAGAAACAAGTCCAATGTGGTCAGGTCAGGTGAGTGTGGAGGCCACTCCACGCAGCCACCATATCCAATGACTTGTAGGAAGGTCTCCATGAGGTATCGCTTCACGTCCACAGCCTTGTGAGTTTTACACGTTCTAATCATAGCATTTCTGTATGCAAGGTGTCGATTCGTATTGAATTGATGATGCCCTACAACTTTGGAATTCACTTTTTTTCTCTAACTCGTTCTGTTTTCGAGATAAAAATGCTAACTCCGTTGATTTCCACCAAGTGGCGCTATAGGTGGTTTCATTGTGTAGCGCATGGCTACTTTACTATACCTAGACACCACTTCTATGCCTACAGCTGCCGCCGATCTCAAGTTAATGGCGGTGGACAGGATATGGGTGGACACACTGTATATCTATTCCATCTTTCTAATATCTTTCTGATATCTACCTATTTTTAGCTTTATATTCTTTTTTCTTTGAGATTTGTGCACAAAAATCAGACAACATACGGAGGGTCCATGTGCCGTCTGATTTTTTTCTTGCATGCATTGACTTGCATTGGTGAGTCTCGTCCAAATATGCGGCTATACGCAGCATTCTGTAATTTATTTTCCTCAACCTTATTGTAGCTGAAGAAAAACTTAGAGATGAACATTGCCTCATTGAATAACATTGGTGCGAATACAAAGCGATTTTTTTCTCACATTGCACTCTTCCGATTTATACACAAAAAGCAAGCGAATTCCTAGGCTGTGTGTTGTGTTTTCAATACAATGAGGGTTTTTTTAATCAGCTAGAGCTTATCACTGCCCGACCAGTTGCTCACGTACCTCCTAGTCCAACCAAGTCCTCAGCAGCTCACTGTCAATATACAATGTACACAGAGAGATGCTAATCATTGGTGTGGGTGGGTTTAGCCTTCTGAGCTCTGCTACATGCTACATCTAAAAACCGATTGTTTCACAACTGCTCCACCAAGTAAACTAAGTGATACATCGTTGGAATCAGGGTCTCTTTTCTTACATTATGCTGCTCTCAGATGAGGTTGAAAAAACTTGGTGACAGATTCCCTTTAAACTGAATCTGTCAGCTCAAATTAACAGTATACTTTAAGAAATAATACTGACACCTTTAGTGTTGTAATCACTTCTGCTTTTCTGCAAAACCCTGAAGTCTCTAGTTATCCCGAATGCTGACTGGCAACCTTACTGAAAGTGCGGCTTCTGGGAGAAAATGAACTTATTTCCTCCCAGGAGCCTCAGGCTTTCAGTCATTGGTGTGTGCACAGTACCACCCCAGTCACCGCTCACAGTATTGGTCACTATACTGTGAGGGGTGACTCTAAGCACAACTCGGCTCTTTGACTCTTTAACTAACAGCCAGCTCTGTAGTGCATCTGTGCAGAACCAGAAGTCAATCAAAGTGCCAGTACGTGTTTACAGCTGCTGCTCACAGTGTAGTGAACAGTGTTGTGAGTGATGACTCCAATAATTCCCTGCACCAACCCTGTGAAAGCTGGAGGCTCCTAGGAGGAAATTAGTTCATTTTCTCCAAGTTGCTGTATTTTCAGTAAGGTGGCTGGACAACATCGTTGCTCTATTCACCCATAGCTCATGTACATAGCATTTTCCAATGTGTCATGCTCCCTTTAACTATTTAGGCTGCCCGGTGCACCCTTCTGCCCACTGGTTCTGCATGCCCCACCTCAGTCTCAGATAATTGCAAGCATTGGCGTGATGATCGACCACTAGGTGTCACTAGATGCAACTAGTGGAGGTGTAGTCAAACAAGCCAGAGGTCAGAGCCAGGAAGTCACGTATGATACACAGGGAAGAAAGCGGAGCCGAGGTCAAAATACGAGCCAAAGTTCAGAAGCCAGGAAGTAATGTAAGGTACACAGGGAGAAAGCAGAGCCGAGGTCAGGGTACGAACCGGAGGTCAGAAGCCAGGAAGTCACATAAGGTATAAAGGGAGAAAACGGAGCCGAGGTCAGGGTATGAGCCGGGAGTCAGAAGCCAGGGGAAAATGTAAGAGTCAGGGGCATAGACAAAGATGGGTCAAAAAGATTCAAGGTAGCAGGACAAGATCAGAACGAAGCACTTACGGGAGCCAGAGCACTCACTGCAGAGCAAGAACTATGACTGATGGCGTTTCGGGCGAGATCACTCCTCAATGAAGCAGAGCAATCACCCAGAATGAGGCACCTGAAAACAAGTTCCTGCCAACACCAGCGCAGGACCCAAGGCCGTGAACAACCCATCGACAGGAGCACAATACCAAACAGAGCATCGGCTCTGCAGAACAGCAAAGCACATCGGATCAGAATCATGACAAGTGGATTGCCTGAGCAGACAGTGCCCCTTACAGGCAAACCAGTGCTGTCAATCACCAGTGAGGGAGGGAACATGCAAAACCAGTGAGCGGAACATTACAGTGAGAGTCTTGACCACACCGGGGACTAATCAAGTAGTCAAATCGCTATGTTTGATTACACTTCCCTATCTGCAGCATGGAAGCAGCGATTAGAGGACTAAAGGTGTCATTTTTACTAGTTCTCTATTTCCTACCAGGCTATGTACTTAGTTTAAGATGTCAATTTGGGCATTAAAACATTTTTAAAGGGGATCTTTATTGCTTCAGTAACACAATTTATTTTATAGGTCATGTTCACACTGCAGATATATAAAACAGATGTAAAAACCCATATATACATATGAATGCACTGCACTGGTGCCATCCAAGAATTCACCTAATGATAATGCAAACGTTTAGGCTTCGGTGTGTGCTACATATATTTTATCTACTGGCCATAGCAAACAGGTATTAGTCTCCTTACCTCACACCTTTTGATACAGTGAAGTTCTTTTGGGAGTGGATACCATTCTCTTCTTCCCGTGCAAATAATTTTCTATAAAAAAATAAAAATAATACTTAATATATAAAAATGAGAGGCAGAGTTAAATGAGATAAAATAATCCCTTATACTCCATTAATTCTGATTAAATCTAGGGAAACAAAATACATTATACATTAATATACAGAACATTTTACTGTAATATTAATATAAAGCTGAGAACTGAATTACTGAGTATCAGGACTATGTTGCTGTACATAATTTGCAGGAATTAAAATGGCAGGTATTGGCTGGTATTTTTAGGACTGCAGCTAGTCAGGTGCTTAATAAGTTTATTGAGATGGGACATTTTTAGGTTTGTCACTGGTCAGCCTCGACAATGGCCATGCCTTGAGCTGCAGTTTAGCCCATTTGTTCTGCTGAGCAGTGGCCTTAGGTTGGCGTTCGATGAACATATACAGAATAATTTGGTTTCCATCCAGAAAAGAACTGATTTTATCTTTCATCCATATTATCATTTGTATATAATCCCAGTGCCATGGGATGTAAACTTCTTGATTATGTTGCGTACCATGGACAAAGGAACATCAAGATCTCTGAAGATGACTTGTAACCTTGAGATTGGCATTTTTCAACAATTTTAGTTCTCAAGATAAAACGTCATTGCAATAATTTTTTTCAAGATAAACTTCATGTTCTGGAACAATTTCAAGAGTGTCAACATTTTCGGCCCCGACTGTACATATAACAAAAAATAAATAAATTCTAAACAAATCCAATATCCAAATGACTAAAATAACCTGGAACTGTGGACAAAGGACCATCAAGCTCTCTGAAGATGGACTTGTTGTAAACTTGAGATTGTTGATATTTTTCAACAATTTCGGTTCTCAAGATAAAACATATCATGGCAATCATTTTCTTGGAGAAAAACTTCATTTTTCTGGAACAATTTCAAGGGTGCCAACATTTTCTGCCCTGACTGTACATATATATATATATAAATATAGCCTAAACAAATTTAATATCCACATGACTGAAATAACCTGGAACCGTGGACAAAGAAATATCAAGATCTCTAAAGATGGACTTGTTGTAAACTCGATATTGTTGATATTTTTCAACAATTTTGGTTCTCAAGTCCTCAGACAGCTCTCTTCTCCTCTTTCTGTTCTCCATGCTTAGTGTGGCACACATAGACACACAATGTAACCTTGAAATTGGTATATTTCAACAATTTTGGTTCTCAAGATAAAACATGTCATTACAATAATTTTCTTGGAGATAAACTTTATATTCTGGAGCAATTTCAAGGGTACCAACAATTTCAGCCCTGACTGTACATATAACAAAAAAAAATCCTAAACAAATCCAATATCCACACGACTGAAATAACCTGGAACCGTAGACAAAGAAACATCAAGATCTCTAAAGATGGACTTGCTGTGACCTTGAGATTGTTGATATTTTCCAACAATTTTGGTTCTCAAGTCCTCAGGCAGTTCTCGTCACCTCTTTCTGTTCTCCATGCTTAGTGGGACACACACAGACACATAATGCAAAAATTTAGTCAGCTTCTCCCATTTTTATCTGGTTTCATGTGTGATTTTCATATTGCCCACCCCTGTTACTTGCCACAGGTGACTTTGAATCAGTATTTTGTGCTTAAAACAAAGTTGTATATCAACAATTTTGGAACAGTGCAAACAATTTTGTTCTGTCCAACTTGGGGGTTTTGTGTGAACTTATGTCCAATTTTATTTTTTTTTCTCAGTTTTTGTATTATTCCAATACACACAAAGGAAATAAACATGTTTGTGATAAAACGTGTAATTGCAATCATTTTCTTGTCAAAAAGCTTCATTTTATGGAACAATTTCAAGGGTGCCAACACTTTCAGACCCGACTGTACATATAACAAAAAAAAATCCTAAACAGATCTGATATCCACATGACTGAAATAACCTGGAAAATTCATGTAGCAGGAGATTTAGTGTGGAAAGTGAACAGTAAAAACAAACCATAAAAAATAAAACTATCATTTATGTTGCAACAAATTATATACAAAACTATAAATGCACTTCTTTCCCCCCAAATTTAGAGGGAAAGTGAGGGGTGCATCTTATAATCTGGGTGTACCTAGCTTGTGGGTGGGGGGGGTGACGGCGGTGGAGCAAGGTCACAGGAGGCAGGAGCAGGCTGCAACGGTGGCTAGGGTTAACATGTGTGCCTGCTATTAAAGGTAATGAATATTCACTGCTTCCCACACCCATAATGCTGAGGGCATGAAGAGCAGTCAATATTCATTTTGGATTAGCCAGCAGCTGATGTCAGTGTGTGACAGTGGTTGCGTAGTAGTGACGTTATGCACTTTCCCTCTTACACGCTGAAGTCATTTTTTTTATATGTGGGACATAATGGGACACATTTATACCAGGATGGGCCCAAGAAAGGGAACTTATATAGTAGGATAGGCCCATGATGGGAAAATATATAGCAGGATAAGGATCATATATACTAGGATGGGGGATATATACACCAGGATGGAGGACATATATACCAGGAGAATCATATACACCAGGATGAGGATCATATATACCAGGATGGGGAACATGTACCAAAATGGGGATCATATATATAGCAAGATGGGGGACATATGTACCAAAATGAGGGACATATATACCAGGATGGGGATGATATATACCAGGATGGAGGACATATATATCAGAATGGGGGACATATATACTACGATGGAGGACATATATGCCAAGATGGAGGACATACAGTAAATACCTGGAAGGGGTCCAGAATTGGGGACATTAGTACAGAATTGGAAGACATTAACCCCATAACAGTGTCAGCAGCAGATCCCCCCACAACAGTGCATCATGACTATAATTTTTTCCCACTATTTTCCTTTTCTAAAACTCAAGAGCGTCTTATGGCTTAATGCATGTTATAGTCCAAAAAATACGTAGTTTATATGTACCCCAAAACAGCTAAACTAAAAGAATTTGCCCTGCATTAAACAAAGAAAAATACAGCCACCTAAGTGGGAAAAAATATGGCTTTTTAGTAGAGGATAGGCAAAAACAAAAAACAATTTGGCAGGTCATGAAAGCCCATGTGGGTGTTGTCACTTAGGGGTTAATGTGTATTTGTAAACACGAAGAATCCATATCCCTTTAAGAAATTTAATTTCATTTGATAGCAGACGAACTCTACTTCCTTTTTTTTTTTTTTTTTGCAAAGACTGAATTTGTGGTTGAATTGCTAATAAAAGTCTCTAAGCTTGTAAGAATTTTGGGAATGCACCTGTGATTTTCTGTGGGGGTGGAGTGCTGTGGACCGTTGATATTACGCACGTGAGACGCAATCCATGATTGTTTGCATACTGTACACATGGAGTGGTGCCCAATGTATAACCTTGCCTGCCCTCTTTTCCTTCCATTCATTGCCACATTTTTTAGGATTTTACATTAGTTTAGCAATAATATGTTGTTGTTTTTAAATGAAATATGTTATTATTTTTAACCAACAAATTACAAAAATAAAGGTACAGGCAAAATTTGAACAAAATCCGAGAGATAAACCCAAAATGAATATATACCCTACAGTAAGTAAATAAGTAAGTTCTGGTAGCACATGTAAATAATATAGGGCACTGGGTAACGCTATTTGATCAAAAATTGTAAAAGCCATCCGACCGCGACAATGTGTACCCAGTTGGGACAAACCTAGTCGAGTATTAAAACCTTACCTTGCAGGAGTGACTTCAATGTGAATAAGGGCAAAGAAGGACAAGGCCTCCTATTAAGGCTGCTTTACACGCAGCGACATCGCTAGCGATGTCGCTGCCGATCGCACCCACCCCCGTCGGTTGTGCGTCACGGGCAAATCGCTGCCCGTGGCGCACAATATCGCTTGGACCTGTCACACATACTTACCTGCCTAGCGACGTCGCTGTGGGGCGGCGAACCGCCTTCTTTCTAAGGGGGCGGTTCGTGCGGCGTCACAGCGACGTCACACGGCAGCGTCCAATAGAAGTGGAGGGGCGGAGAGCAGCCAAAAGAAAGTGATGCCCACCTCGTTGCCGGAGGACGCAGGTACGGTGTTGTTCGTCGTTCCTGAGGTGTCACTCGTAGCGATGTGTGCTGCCTCAGGAATGACGAACAACCTGCGTCCAAAAGCAGCAACCATATTTGGGATTAGAACGACGTGTCAACGATCAATGATTAGGTGAGTATTTTTGATCGTTAGCGGTCATTCGTGCGTTTCACACACAACGACGTCGCTAACGAGGCCGGATGTGCGTCACGAATTCCGTGACCCCCACGACATCTCTTTAGCGATGTCGTTGCGTGTAAAGCGGCCTTAATTCTCATTTATGTCATTAACTGAAGGGATGGTTTTTACGCTTTTTGATCATTGTTAACCAACTGACCTGTTATTGAGCTGTTCTAGTGATATTTACTTATATACTCACTATAAGGTATGTGCTCATTTTGTGTTTTTTTCTATTGGGTTTTGTCTGTGAAATAGCCACAGTGTGAATGTGCTCTTACTATTGCGCGTATACCAACTTATTCTCTAGCTCAATATTTTGGCGAAGCTGCTAGTCAGCGTAACGCGTGGGGCTCTCCCCGCGGCCTCTCTCACAGCATACCTTGCTCTTTTGCTCCTTGATATTCTCCCTATATTTTTTTGCATGCAGTTCTACTTATTCACCGGGCCCGGTTGGTAATTATACTTCTCTGATGAGACTTTCTCAGTCTTTTTTGACCATGTGTGTACATTTGGTATTTTTGGGTGATTTATATCTGGTGTTTATGCAGCCAGCAGGTATCTAGGCAGTCTGGTGGCAGCTCTTCAGTATTGCATTAATAACTCTCTGCTGCTCACACCATCACCCTTATAGAGTGCTGTTTTCTAGAGCTAAATACTGATGGTTTCTCAGGTATTATTTATTTAGCAATCGCTGCTATTATAAATTTATTTATTTATTTATTTTTTTTTATACAAGCTCTATATATATTTGATATGCACTTGTATGATTAATTCACACTGCTATATTGTTGCCAATCAACTGTTCCTGGTATTGGTCATACCTCCATTGTCTTTTGATATGGTTATAAGACAGTACATATATGATAGTGTCATACTTCGTATCTATATATATATATATACAGTGCCTACAAGTAGTATTAAACCCCCTGCAGAATTAGCAGGTTTGATAAGATACAAATAAGTTAGAGCCTGCAAACTTCAAACAAGAGCAGGATTTATTAACAGATGCATAAATCTTACAAACCAACAAGTTATGTTGCTCAGTTAAATTTTAATAAATTTTCAACATAAAAGTGTGGGTCAATTATTATTCAACCCCTAGGTTTAATATTTTGTGGAATAACCCTTGTTTGCAATTACAGCTAATAATCGTCTTTTATAAGACCTGATCAGGCCGGCACAGGTCTCTGGAGTTATCTTGGCCCATTCCTCCATGCAGATCTTCTCCAAGTTATCTAGGTTCTTTGGGTGTCTCATGTGGACTTTAATCTTGCGCTCCTTCCACAAGTTTTCAATTGGGTTAAGGTCAGGAGACTGACTAGGCCACTGCAACACCTTGATTTTTTCCCTCTTGAACCAGGCCTTGGTTTTCTTGGCTGTGTGCTTTGGGTCTTTGTCTTGTTGGAAGATGAAATGACAACCCATCTTAAGATCCTTGATGGAGGAGCGGAGGTTCTTGGCCAAAATCTCCAGGTAGGCCGTGCTATCCATCTTCCCATGGATGCGGACCAGATGGCCAGGCCCCTTGGCTGAGAAACAGCCCCACAGCATGATGCTGCCACCACCATGCTTGACTGTAGGGATGGTATTCTTGGGGTCGTATGCAGTGCCATCCAGTCTCCAAACGTCACGTGTGTGGTTGGCACCAAAGATCTCGATCTTGGTCTCATCAGACCAGAGAACCTCGAACCAGTCTGTCTCAGAGTCCTCCAAGTGATCATGAGCGAACTGTAGACGAGCCTTGACATGACGCTTTGAAAGTAAAGGTACCTTACGGGCTCATCTGGAACGGAGACCATTGCGGTGGAGTATGTTACTTATGGTATTGACTGAAACCAATGTCCCCACTGCCATGAGATGTTCCCGGAGCTCCTTCCTTGTTGTCCTTGGGTTAGCCTTGACTCTTCGGACAAGCCTGGCCTCGGCACGGGTGAAAACTTTCAAAGGCTGTCCAGGCCGTGGAAGGCTAACAGTAGTTCCATAAGCCTTCCACTTCCGGATGATGCTCCCAACAGTGGAGACAGGTAGGCCCAACTCCTTGGAAAGGGTTTTGTACCCCTTGCCAGCCTTGTGACCCTCCACGATCTTGTCTCTGATGGCCTTGGAATGCTCCTTTGTCTTTCCCATGTTGACCAAGTATGAGTGCTGTTCACAAGTGTGGGGAGGGTCTTAATTAGTCAGAAAAGGCTGGAAAAAGAGGTAATTAATCCAAACATGTGAAGCTCATTGTTCTTTGTGCCTGAAATACTTCTTAATACTTTAGGGGAACCAAACAGAATTCTTGTGGTTTGAGGGGTTGAATAATAAATGACCCTCTGAATAAACTTTTCACAATTTAAAAAAAAAAATAAAAAAAGAAATAACATTCTTTTTTGCTGCAGTGCATTTCACACTTCCAGGCTGATCTACAGTCCAAATGTCACAATGCCAAGTTAATTCTGAATGTGTAAACCTGCTAAATCTGCAGGGGGTTGAATACTACTTGTAGGCACTGTATATACAACTGTCTACCTCACCAGTAGAGCTTATTTTCTGCATGCAAATAATCACTACTTACCTTAGATCTGTGGTTTGGAGAATCAATTGATGTACAATTTTGATATTATATCTGTCTTATATTGACTAGGTTTATTATCCCGGAGTCAATTTATAGAGGCCGTGTCTTGTTTTGCATGGTTTTAAATGATTTTATTGTGTGTGTTTTTCATGGACCTAATAAACTGTTTTTCTCGTAAAAATAAAAAATATATATGATTACAATATTCTTTGATGTGCGCCTGAATTATGTGTACTCTTTTTCTCCTCTGTGCAATATTTTGTTTTTTGAACATTTCAACAAAATAAATCAATATTGTGGCACTAATTTTCCATGACCATATTCCCCCGTTATATCTGAGCACTTTACCGGTTAGTGCTTCACCAACATTTTAGAAGTTGGTGTAATAATCCCATCCAGCCAAGAAATATTGCTAGTTTGTAGATACAGAGGAAAGAGACAGAGTAAGGATGAAAGTCCGAAACGCGTCCACTTTACTGATTGTTCCCACATGATGGATTTTTTAAAGAGCATGAAATAAAAGTTTTTTTCTAATTTTTAACAAATTATGGACTCGATACTGGATCTCACCCTGTGAATCTGTCTATACAAGAAGTTGAATATATGGTCTCCAAGGAATTAGGTGAGCTGGATAATCCTCTATTTTTTTCTTTGTAGATACAGAGGTATTATTAAAGAAGGATTAACCAATAGACGTCATATGCACATGAAAGGACATTCCTTGATTCAAACAATATGACATCAAAATCTGATCAGTGACTTGTAACCATGAGAGTCTTGATATTTTTCAATAGTTTTGGTTCTCAAGTCCTCAGAAAGTTCTCTTCTCCTCTTTCTATTCTCTATGCTTAGTGTGGCACATATAGACACACAATGCAAAAATTGAGTCAACTTCTCCCATTTTTATCTGCTTTAAAGTATGATTTTCATATTGCCCACACCTACTACTTGCCACAGGTGAGTTTGAGCGAGCATCACATGCTTGAAACAAAGTTGTTTACCTACAATTTTGGAAAGGTGCCAACAATTCTGTCCAGACCAGTTTGGGGGTTTTGTGTGGGTCCAACCTTTGCCGATCAGTCATATGAAAGGGGCAGTGAGGGAAACTCTAAAGTATACATGGAATAAATCACCAGAAAAGATTATGTTACTCTTAAGTCCGCATTATGCATTAGAAGGCTGGCTTCGTTTGGCTGATTGGTTGGCTGGCAGCTTTTCCATACACAGGAATGCTATATCACCCAAGGGAGCCACTGAGACATTTCTTGTGTCGTCTTATCCCCAGTAAGACAAAAGGATCGTCAGTCTGACATTGAACATGCCGGGTCTTTAACTTCCTTGACAATCAATTGTCTGGAGCCCCTATAAGTGTTAGGCGGGCTTTGCACACTACGACATCGCAGGCCGATGCTGCGATGCCGAGTGCGATAGTCCCCGCCCCCGTCGCAGCAGCGATATGTGGTGATAGCTGGCGTAGCGAAAATTATCGCTACGCCAGCTTCACACACACACTCACCTGCCGTGCGACGTCCCTGTGGCCGGCGACCCGCCTCCTTGTTAAGGGGGCGGGTCGTGCGGCGTCACTGTGACGTCACACGGCAGGCGGCCAATCGGAGCGGAGGGGCGGAGATGAGCAGGATGTAAACATCCTGCCCACCTCCTTCCTTCCGCATAACCTACGGAAGCCGCAGTGACGCCGGTAGGAGATGTTCCTCGCTCCTGCGGCTTCACACACAGCGATGTGTGCTGCCGCAGGAGCGAGGAACAACATCGGACTGTCGCGTCAGCGTAATTATGAATTACGCCGACGCTGCACCGATGATACGATTACGACGCTTTTGCGCTCGTTAATCGTATCATCGAGACTTTACACACTGCGATGTCGCATGCGATGCCGGAAGTGCGTCATTTTCAATTTGACCCCACCGACATCGCACCTGCGATGTCGCAGTGTGCAAAGCCCGCCTTAGACTGTAGGCTAAACCCATCGTTGGCCGACATTAATCTAATGTGTATGCAGGGCTTAAGTCTAGTGATATTAATATTTTATAGACTACCAAAAATTGGGCTATCACCACTTACATTATCAACCTGAAGACTTCTAGGGATATTAGTGACCACATTAATATTAGACCAATGGACCATAAAGTATAACCTTAAACAACTTGGCGACAAAGAAAAACCATCGATATGTGAGAATGGATAAAGAATGAATGGACCATGATCAACATGTGCCCTAAGAGGAAGCAAGAGGACGGGGAAGTGATGAGAAGTGGTGGGAATCTGCAGATGAGCACGTATTTTTTTACTTTTAGTCCTGGCCCTAATTTAGAGATAAACATTTTTTATATTGGCATATAACTATCTAAAAACTGATAAAATGAATGATTGACCACTGGAAACACTTAAAAAGAGCGTGAAGGGCTCCGTACTTAATTATCTTGCTGTTATGCAATGTACAACAATTTTGTAAGAGAGGATGTCAACAAAATATTTAATAGACACATAATAAGAATAAATGTCTTTATATTTCGAGAAATCTGGATAATAACCGCTAATCCGGACAGACGTTGTGCATTATATGCACTTTCTTATGCACTTGTTTTGATGATATATACATTTATTGTTGACTCTGTTTAGCTCTTATGTCTTAGTATTAGATACTGTAGTGGTTCATATTTACTCCTTAATCACTGAAATTGATATGCCCTTTATGAGTCAGACATACCACCACATCACTAATTCTCTGGAAAGTGAATAGAATAAATGAGAACAAGTAAGGTCATCGAAGAGGGTTTCTCCAGACGGCTCGTGATGCATTATAATTCCCTTCGCGACACGGCGAGTTGCACCTCATTTATTTTCATGCAGCCACTCAAACTGTCCTATGTCTGAAAGTAATAGACATCAGATCCCGTTAGAAGATGACATCAGCATTGTAAAACAATCTAATTCCATCATTAGATTTAAAACTATGCCAGGTGCCACAGGGATTTATGACAATTTTGTATTTCCTAAATATGCCACTACGTCATCCTTTGACATGCTACAGGTTACAGAAAGACAGTTTGCAATATATCCTTTGCTTTGAGTTTCATAATATATTTAACAATGTATACGCTGTATAATTTTTCCTAATGCTGAGAAAGGTATGAAAAAGTGACCTGCTTCAGGTTGTTCCTATAGAGGTTTGTCACGGGGTATGTACTGACAGATCAGGAGCTCTTAAGCTGACCCTCAGACTCGAGACCCTACTCTGTCCCTTATCCTGGAGGTAGGCTTGATGGTAGCCAGGTCCGAGCCCCCAGCGTGACCCTGACTTCTGTACAAACTCTGATTGTACTCCCCCTACCCTGGGAACAGGCCGAAAACTGAATAACAAAACCCCACAGAAATAATACAGACAAAGGAGAATGAAAACTCGTACACACTGCACTCAAACACAAAGGAGAAGCAGTAGGTGTACAAGGGAATAATGAAAAGAGTAGGAAGTAAACACATGGGAACAACAGGGGAACATTCACACCATGCAGAATAGCAACTGTAGTTTACCGTGGAGTGGATAACCACTAAGACCGTGATCACTTAAGCTAACTTTGGTGATCTCCTAACACACTCCCCAGCCTTAAATAGGAAGAGACCAGCTGTGGATGGTAATTAGCAGCTTGGCTCTCAGAAGAGTTGCACACTGCTCCAAAAAGGATTAACTCCTGCATGGCTAGGAACAGTGAAAAAACTCTGTTGACGCCCAGCAAGCTGAGTACTTAACAGAGACCAAGTTGCCCGTTGGACTCTGCAATGTGAAAAGAGTGAGACACCTTAGCTGTAATCCACGAGTGCGAATCCGGACAGCACATGACAATGACAATGTCACAATGTCCGGATTCAATGTCATATGGGCTGCCAAGGCTGTAGAATTCAGGTCAGTAGTCCAGGCCGTCTGGTCTTTACTCAAGACATTAGTACCAAACTCGGAAAACCAGACGCACATTGACATAAATGCATGTGACTGTATTATTCAATAGTTGTAGACTAAAGTGATGTATAGACCACAATCACATAAAAAGATTAGCACAGAGCAAAGGGGACCGGTTTGTAAAAATGAAGTTGTATGATAGTTATTTGATTACTTCTGGGATCCTACTAGTGGCTTCTGCTCCGATCAGAGAAATGAGGGTCATGAGCTCCCTGTGTGAATAGAGTCGCTGATTTACATGAAAACTAAAGTCCCATATTTTGTCCATGCAATGGATTTTTCATACCCCAATATCTCTATTACTCCTCATAGATAATGAAAAGAACAGCAAATTGCTGAGCACTTGTGTAACGGAGGTTCTAGTCAGATGGAGATCCCAGACATGTGATCAGTGATAGATCTAGCAGTAGGATCCTTGGCAATCAGATACTTATCACCTATCCTTTGAATAGGTGATAAGATGTAATTGTGGACAACCCCTTTAATGCAATTTACAATATAAGGCTAAGGCTGTAGTACTTGTCTACTTTTTAGACTTTTAGCCCCATTGGTGGATATGTTGCGCCTTATTGTGCTGTGGATCAATTCTTCCAGGACATCTTCTCAAAATACACCATGTGGGCTGTCATTTAATGGAATAATAAGTTGTTTCTTTGAAGGAACTTATTCAAATACTATTTGGATCCAAAGAAACAAGGTAATAGGAAAGAAGAATAGCCTAAAGAGAGCCATAAAAACCACACATTGGGAAACTCCAAGATGTTGACCAATCCTTCACCTTTTCCTTGTATGCAGAATTTGAACCAGGACGCGATCTGTTATGGACACAGCATTCAAAATAAAAGCTGATAATTCTTATATAATCAAAATAAAAGGAACTTTACCTGCACCCTTTTAGGGTTCATCCAATGCTGTAAGTTTCTTTCTGTCACATTCGGAGGCATTATGACGATTTCCTTCTTCTCATCCTCCAAACAGGTAACATTGCATTCCGCGCCTTTTAAGCAGACAAAATATACAATGACCTTTCTATATGTGTGTAAATCATAGTAACATTTAGATTGTTTTTACTAACCAATTGCATCAAACCTCATAGACTTAAGGCCCCATTACAAGCAACGTCATCGCTAACGAGATATCGCTGGGGTCACGGAATTCGTAATGCACATCCGGTCTCGTTAGCGACGTCGTTGCGTGTGACCCCTACGAGCGACTGCTAACGATCCAAAAAGCGGCACAAATCGTTGATTGTTGACACGTCGTTCCTTTCCCAAATATCGTTGCTCTTTTGGGAAGCAGGTTGTTCGTCGTTCCTGAGGCAGCACACATCGCTACGTGTGACACCCCAGTAACGACGAACAACAGCGTTACTGCATCCTCCGGCAACGAGGTGGGAGTGACATTAATGCGGCTGCACTCCGCCCCTCCGCTTTTATTGGTGGCCCGCTGTGTAACGTCGCTGTGACGCCGGAAGAACCGCCCCCTTAAAACAGAGTTTGTTCGCCGGCCACAGCGACGTCGTTAGGAAGGTAAGCATGTGTGACGCGTACTAGCAATATTGTTCACCACGGGCAGAGATTTGCCCGTGATGCCTGCACGACGGGGGCGGGTGCGATCGCTAGCGACATCACTAGTGATGTTGCAGCGTGTAAAGCGGCCTTAAGTTCTTTTTTATTTATCATATACTTGTTAATCTCCTGCTGATGTATAGTATTGTTCAAAGGTTCTAGGCTAGTGTCAAAAATATGTTGCAAGTAAAAATGATTTAAAAAATAGAAGCGTTCATAGGTTTTTTTTTATCAATTTACAAAATGCAAAGTGAATGAAAAAAAGAGAAATCTAAATCATAGTTATATTTGGTCATCAATACAGCATCATATCATCAGTTCTTCTCAGTACAATTGCACACAGTTTTTGAAGGCACTCAATGGGGAGGTTGTTGCAAACATCTTGGAGAACTAACCCCAGATCTTCTGTGTATGAGGCTTGTGCAAATCCTTTGTATCATCATATATTCTTAGATAAAAATTAAACAAGGGAGCGCATGTGAAGGTTCTGGGAGATAGCGGTGAGGAGAAGAAAAGGAATCTGCTCACCTGATGTGGTTGTGCAGCCCTCGCACAACTACGGTATAAGGCAGGAGTGTGGAGTCAGTGATCTTCTGACCCGTTAGCCCACGATGTCCATCCAGGAAGCAATTTCCTGAGGAGCTGGTCACATGACAGATCACTGGGCGTCTCCGGTAATCTGACCTCCGTACCAAGCAGCTCTTGCCGTGAACCCACAGGGGGGAAGATCAGCAGTAAAGTATAGAAGCACGGTCTGATAGAGCGCTAAGGAGGCCACAGTATTAGATTCATTTTTTTTAAGAATTTATTGTTTTCTATCAGCCACCTGGTGGCTGATAGAAAACAATAAATTCTTAAAAAAAATTAATCTAATACTGTGGCCTCCTTAGCGCTCTATCAGACCGTGCTTCTATACTTTACTATACTTTACTATCATATATTCTTAGACACACTCGATGACGGCTCTGTGGGGGCCGGATCATCACTTCCAGGACTCCTCGTTTTTCTTTACACTGAAGATTATCCCTAATAACATTGGCTGCACGTTTGGGTTCATTGTCCTGCTACATAATACATTTTGTAGACTGGAGGAAAAACGGGTTTAAAAACCGCGCTAGGAAACCACGAGCAAGGATGTAAATGAATATTTTTCTTTTATTTAGATAATTCCAACGCGTTTCGGAGACCCATCTGTTTTTCCTCCAGTCTACACTTTGATATCCTTTGCTCAGACACGGGGCCGCTGCTGAACCACTAAAGCACTCATCCACGTTCTCTAAGGGGTTGTGACTGGCACAACCCAGCCAGGTGAGTGTGTTTTAACCCTTTTTCCCTCTGCCCTGTAAATCGGGTAAGACCCTATTGCGCCTTTTCTCTCCTACTACAGCTTCACATAATACATTTGGTATTACATGATAGATAAGTATCTGCCTGTATTTCTCAGAATTGAAAACATCAAGAAATGGGCAACGTTGAGTACTGAAGACACAGTGGCAGATGAAAGTCACATCATTTAAAATCGAAAGATGACTAGCTGTGCCATCAGCTCAGAACTGGCAGCAGCCAGTAGGACCCAGCTACACCCATCTAATGATCAAAGAAGTCTGTCCAGAAATGGTCTTCAAGGAAGAATTACAGACAAAAAACATTCTTTTGACATGGAAACAAGACCAAGTGACCCAACTATGCATGAAAACATAGGTTGTCTTGAAAGGAAGAGTCAAAATGTGAAAAATGTGTCTGTGACAGAAGTCAGGTTGTTGACCAAAGGGCTGGAGAGTAGAACAATAAGGAGTGTCTCTGAAGGAATATGATTGAGGGTCCTTACAAAGTTGGGGTTGATTTTCAACAAACGAAGCTGGTGATTTCATCAGATTTCATTGTGTCCTCCCTGCTAAGAAATATAGTCAATTACTTATCCATCATGGAAGGTGTCTGATTGGCTCCAAATGTTTTTTCTGCAGCAGAAAAACATCCCAAAACATAAAGCCAATGTGATGAGAACTATCTTTAGGTTAAAGAAGAACAAGGATTCCTGAAGGTGATGATCCGGCCCACGGGGCCCTGATCTCACATCTTCCAGTCTGCCAGGGATCACATGAAGAATGAGAAGGATTGTACAAGCCTCATACACAGAAGATCTTTGGTCAGTTCTCCAAGATGTTTAGAACAACCCTTCAACAGACTTCCTTCAAAAACTGTGAAGAAAAAGGGCGCCCACACCAGTGGTCAGTTCTCCAAGATGTTTGGAACAACCTTCCAACAGACTTCCTTCAAAAACTGGTGTGGGCGCCCTTCAAAAATTGGTGTGGGCGCCCTTTGACTTCACAGTTTTTGAAGGAACTCTCTTAGAGAGAACTGACCACTGGTGTGGGCACCCTTTGCCTTCATGGTTTTTGAAGGAACTCGGTTGGAAGGTTGTCCCAAACATCTTGGAGAACTGACCACTGATCATCTATGCATTTATTGCTTTGATTTAGGTTGCTCTTTTGTTTATTTATTTAGCATTTTATTAATAAAAATATACGTTCACTTTTATTTTTTTTTTCCCACACCTGCCTGAAACTTTTGTATACCGCTGTATATACCATTTATTACTCAGCACAATCAGATTATAAGCATCAGCAGTTATACCATAGGGAACCATTTTTGGTTGCTGGCTCACAGGTTATTATGATCCCCCCCATTTATGATTAATGTGATTACAATGTCATTATGAAAAAGGAAAATTCTCTAGTTCTATATAGGTGCGGTATTAATGGAAGGACCAGGGCTTCATCACAGTGACTCACATTTTATTACGGCACGCTTAGCTCATCTAGGTTTCAGCTACTACCCTCCAGAGAGATATAGAATTGAATTTGTGAGCCGTGCATTTACAGCATAGAAATAATAATGGCTGAGAACTAGCTGTGCTTTGAGGCACAATATGCCTTTTACTTGGCAAAACCCAGATACAAATAGCGTTTCTTTTTCATTGTTAAATCCACCTGCTTTCAATCAAAAATTCCTACTTATGTCATTGAACGTCTAAATATATTTCTTGTATTTGCCTCACACAAAAGTCCTAAATGTCATTTCGGAAGTGAATTATGTTTTATGAAGATTTCCATTTCACTTTATAATTTAATTATCCGGCTATATAAGAAGTGTTATTGCAGAGTTTCCCTTTTGAAGTCACTATAAAAAAAATTCAGGGGATTACGTTATAGCATAGTTATCATTGTTAAAAAAAAAGAAAAAATAATCCCAACTATTGGACCCAACAACATATCTATTTTTGGAGGGTGTATTCCCTAATTTACCTCTAACGAAGCTACCAGTGCGACATGGTGGGAGATCGCATCGGGCCCGATCACACGCGACTGCATAGAACAGTCACTTAAATCCTCTGGCACAGCAGAAAGACAGGAAGGCCCTGCCACTCTACAATTTGCAGGTCGCCTATCACTTTAGCGATATATATATATATAGGGGGATAAGGGGACATCATTACCATATATTGGAGGATTAGGAAGCATTATTACTGTATATGAGGGGATAATGGGACATCATTACTATATATGGGGAATCTGGGGGGCATTAATACTATATATGGGGAGATCAGGAAGTATTATTACTATACATAGGGGATAAGGGGCATCATACTATATATGAGGGGATAAAGGGGAATCATTACTATATATGGAGAAATTAAGGGCATAATTAGTATATATGTGGGGGATCAAAGGGTATAATTACTATATATGTGGGGATCAGGATGCATTATTACTACCGTATATATGGGGGATAAGGGGGCATGATTACTATATATGCGGGAATAAGGATGCATTACTACTATATATGGGGGTAAGGGGTAGAATTGCTATATATCGGGGATAAGGGGGCATAATTACAATATATATGGCATGACATAGGGGGATGAGGAGGCAATATTACTTTATATAGGGTGATCAGGGGGTATTATTACTTTATATGGGGGAATCAAAAGACATTATTACTATATCTGGGGGGATCAGGAGGCATTATTACTATATATGGGGGGATAAGGGGACATTATTACTATATCTGGGGGGATCAGGAGGTATTATTACTATATATGGGGGATCAAGGGGTATAACTACTATACATGGGGGGATCAGGAGGCATTATTACTATATATGTGGGATAACAGGGAGTAATTACTATACATGGGGATCCAGGGGCATTACTCCTATATATGGAGGGATAAGGAGGCATTATTACTATATATGGGGGGATAAGGGGACATTATTACTATATCTGGGGGGATCAGGAGGCATTATTACTATATATGGGGGGATAAGGGGACATTATTACTATATCTGGGGGGATAAGGGGACATTATTACTATATATGGGGGATCAAGGGGTATAACTACTATACATGGGGGGATCAGGAGGCATTATTACTATATATGTGGGATAACGGGGAGTAATTACTATATATGGGGATCCAGGGGCATTACTCCTATATATGGAGGGATAAGGAGGCATTATTACTATATGTGAGGGAATAAGAGGGCATTATTACTATATTTGGGGGATCAGGAAGCATTATTACTATATATAGGGGTATTAGGAGGCATTATTACTATATATGGGAGGATGAGAAGGCATTATTACTATATAAGGTGGGAGAAGAGAGCATAATTACTATATATGAGGCATCAGGGGGCATTATTAACACATATGTGTTAAGGGAAGATCAGGGGAAAATATTACTATTTATGGGAGGATGTGGGGGCATAATTTCTATAGATGGGGTATCAGAAGGCATTATTACTATATATGGGGGGGATAAAGGGACATAATCACTTTATATGGGGGGGCAGGAGGCATTATTACTATATAGGAGGGATTCAGAGGACATAATTACTGTATATGGGGAAATCAAGGTTTTTTTGATTATACAGTATAAGGGACATCAGGGGATATTATTTCACTTTTGGGGGGCATTATTACTATTTATGGAGGGATGATCAGGAGTCATCATTACTCAATATGAGGCAACTCAAGGGTCTTTATACTTTATATAAGAGGGTCAGTGAGAATTATTACTATACTTAGGACAATTAGGAGGCATTATTTCTCTATTTAGGAAAATCAGTGGGTATTTTAAGTACATATACAGGGGGAATCAGGGGATATTATTACTATATATGGGGGAGCAGCAGGGAAATAATGTGAGTGAAGAGGTAAAAACTACATTGTGGATTGAAATTCCCCTCTTTGCCCAGTACACTTGGACATACCTACTCCGTATCCTAGTGCACACTCAATCACCAAGGGATCGACAGCAGAAAGATGAGGAGGTTCACAGGGTCCTTTCATGGAGTCACACAACTGAAAACTCCCACTCCAAGTCCCATCTTTTTGGCAGCGGATAATATTATGTCCAAAGTCCTGTAATGAGGCATATAAATAGGAGACTTTAGTAACCAATAGGAAGAACATACAATACTGTCCGCTTAGCATATAAGTCTCTCTAGGATGCTTTGTTCATACATGTCATAAATATCCACAGAGCCTCCCAATGTACTAAATACCTCCAGCAGAAAGCAAAATATGAAAGAGATGACCCACTCTATTCATTGAAAATTCCATACTAGGCTAACCTACAAGACCTTTAAAAATTTCCCAAAAAAAACCCTTCTCGACATCAGGTGCTGTTTTACGGAGTGAGATCAGGAGCTGAGCCTGCATCATATTTAAGAGATCCTAGCTGTGTTAAACCGCCGGCATCTTACTGAACAGCAATGACCAGAGCTTGCTCAGATCACTGCTTTTTATCCTTTTTACACCATCAAATAATGATAGTGGTACTTAAAGACATTCTGTCATCAGATCAAAATTAACCAGTTTTGGTCTTATTTTTTTTCTGTCGCTCTCCTGAATATTTTTTTTACTTTTTGATAAATATACAGTTCTAGAGATATGAACCTCATTACTACTATTATTTTACTTTTATGGCCTTTATCAAGGAGACGTGGCTCCTAGGATTGTCTGGGGCTGAGTTTAGGCTGAGGGATGCCCCCTTGGTAAAGACCAGAAAAATTAGCACCAAATAAAAAATACTATTTTGCGACAAGTCATTAATATGAGCTGTGATTGATTGCTGTAGGCAATGAAGGACATCCTTAGTATAGGAAACTTATGTGTGAGGTAATTTGATTTTGGTGGAGAGAGGTAAGTTGGAGAGAGGAACATCGAGAGAGAGGGAGAGATCAAGAAAGGGAGAGCGGGAGATGGGAGAGAGTGGGAGAAAGGGAGAGTGGGAGAGAGGGAGAGTGGGGGAGTGGGAGAGAGTGGGAGAGAGGGAGAGTGGGGGAGTGGGAGGGAGGGAGAGCGGGAGAGCAGAGAGAGGGAGAGTGGGAGATGGGAAAGAGTGGGAGAGAGGGAGAGTTGGGGAGTGGGAGGGAGGGAGAGTGGGAGAACAGAGAGAGGGAGATGGGAAAGAGTGGGAGAGAGGGAGAGTTGGGGAGTGGGAGGGAGTGAGTGTGGGAGAGCAGAGAGAGGGAGAGTGGGAGTGCTTTTTGATAAATATACAGTTCTAGAGATATGATTCTTCTTATTATTGTTATTTTTTACCTTTTATGGTCTTTATCAAGGAGCTGTAGCTCCTAGGATTGTATGGGGATGAGTTTAGGGTGAGAAATGCCCCCTTGGTAAAGACCAGAATAATTAGCACCCAATAAAAAGTACTGTTTTGCAACAGGTTATTAATAGGAGCTCTGATTGGTTGCTATAAGCAACAAAGGACGTTCTTAGTATAAGACAGCTTATGTGTCAGGTAATATGATTTTGGTGGTGAGAGGGAGAGTGGGGGAGTTGGAGAGAGGGAGAGAGAGGGGGTGGGATAGAGACAGAGAGAGGGAAGAGGGAGAGAGGGATAGAGACAGAGAGGGAGGGAGAGTGGGAGATAGGGAAGAGGGAGAGTGGGAGAGAGGGAGAGTGGGAGAGAGGGATAGAGGGAGAGTGGGAGAGAGGGATAGAGGGAGAGTGGGAGAGAGGGAGAATGGGAGAGAGGGAGAGTGAGAAAGAGAAGGGGAGAGAGACTTAGTTACTATCCTGGGCAACGCCAAGTACTGCAACTAGTGCTCTTATAAAGCCCAGCCCATGGATAGACTTCAAATATAATTTCAAATTAATCGATATACTGCAGTACAATAGTACAGGAGATCAAATGATCACAGTTTCAAGTCTAAAAGTCTATAAAGTAAAAGATAATAAAAAAAAGCTTTTAGAAACATTGAAACAAAATACAGAAACATTTGAATCATCCCTCTTTTGTGTTAATAATGAAAAAATAAAAAAATGAACATATTTGGTATCGCTTCATCTGTAAAAGTTCGACTTATGAAAATATAAAGTTAATTGATCGAAAAGAAAAAAGCAAAAATTGAGGAACAACCACAAAAAAACAAGCTCTCACACACCTCTTATGACAGAAAAATAAAAGAGTTACGGGTCTCAGAAAATGGCGACTCAAACCAAATTTTGTCTTTTTTAATTTTTTTTTTTTGTAAAAAAAAAAAACTTTACATTTTTGGTATCAACTTGACCTGGGAAATAATTTTGCCAGGTTCTTTTTATTGCAAAATAAACAATGTGAAAATAAAAATTGATAAGAAATTATGGCTCTTGGAGGAAGAAAGAGAAGTTCCTCTAGCCAACAATAGACCATTTACTGGGCATCTGACTATCATTTTTATCTCTCTCTTGTTGAGTTCGTCCAAATTTTTGTCCTCTTGATCCCTTCCAGTATTAGTACTTGGAGCAGGAAGTGGTTGGTTGCCATCTCCACCTTTCAGATATGTAACATGTCCCCCATCCATATCGCTCATGCTTGAAAAATAACTATGTCTGTAAAGCATTAGGCTACTTTCACACTGCGTTTTGCCTTACGTTTAGTGGTCCCGTTGGGGCATCCGTCCGAACCGCCCCTCCCCCACCCCGCAAAACGTGTTTCGGACGCAGCCGCCCACAGGGCCATTGATTGTAATGGAGCAAACTACGTTAGCGTGTGCTCTGTTTTGTACTATTTTCGGGCACACACATTTTCTGTAGGCGGACACCAAAATGTAGTCTACTACGTTTTGGTGTACGCCTGCAGAAAACGTATACGGATGAAAATAGTACAAGACAGAGCACACGCTAACGTAGTCGGCTCCATTACAGTCAATGGCCCTGTCGGCGCCTGCGTCCGAAACACGTTTTGCGGGGTGGGAGAGGGGCGGTTTGGACGGATGCCCCAACGGGACCACTAAACGTAAGGCAAAACACAGTTTGAAAGGGGCCTTATACATTTTCTAATACTAACACCAAAGGAGAGCCATCATTATAATGAGCAATCAGATGTTCAAATCTCCATTAATAGGCTTAATTAACTCACCGACTGGCTCATCGACTGGTTGTTGCTATCATTGCATGGCAGTCTGCATTCACTGTTGTACTGGAATCCATTGGTACACTGATAAAGCCCCATGAACATAATATGAGGAGGTTCGCACATTACTGGGACACATTCTCCAATTTGCCACTCCCCATCTTTAGTGCATTGAATTTTAAATGCCTTCCTTCCCCAAAGGAAAATAAAGACATAAGAACATGTGAGTATGGAAATGAATTGTAACACTAATGTTCTTAAATATGCAAGATTATATCATAAGAAACTTACTTTCTTATCTTCTTTGCTGCATCTGGCACATGATATCCCACCTTACACCTGTATTTGCAGAAAGAGCCGACCTTGTGGCCATTAGAAAGGCAGCGAGCTGTTTGGAGATCAGCGTTAGGCAAGGGTGGCGGTGCGATGCACATAAGCTCACAGATGGCTTCGGGAAATGACCATAGACCGTCCTCTAAGCATGTTAATACATTGTTAGTACCTGAAAAGATACAATTATGGATAAAATTATTATTTCAGCTAAACATTCTACAATCCAAACTAATTCAATGCTCAACCGTGCCTACCCCAGCGCCTACAATATCTTACTCCAATTTCAACAGCTTATGGCCTTAAGGCCGCTTTACACGCTACGATTTATCTGACGATCTCAGTAGCAATGTGACATGCCCAGATCGTAGTTACGATTTGCCGAGATCGCTCATAGGTCATTTAGTAGCGGTCACACGTACACATCTCACAAACGACGCAACAGCGATCAGCGATATATTGTTTGACAAAGGCGGTCGTGTGGAGGTTGTTCGTCGTTGCCAGGGTGTCAAACGTAGCAATATGTCTGCTGCGATCCATCGACGACCAATATTTTGAAACTGAATGACGTGTTAGCAATCAACGATTTTCAACCTATTTGCGATCGTTCGGAGGCGCACGTAGGTGTCACACACAACAACATTGCTAACGATGCTGGATGTGCGTCATGGAATCCGTGAGCCCGACGACATATCGTCAGATAAATCGTAGCGTGTAACGCCGCCTTTAGGGTATCTTCACACAATCTCTTTTTCAGGCAGAAAAACCTACTGGGATTTTCTAGCAGAAGACTCTTCTTTTTTTATTTACTGAAACATCCTTTTTTACATCTACTTCTCGTTTCTTGAGAGCCTTTTTGACGGCTGCCATTTTTTTGAGCCTTTTTCCATTTTTGTACTGGTATTTTCCTGATGTTTTTAAAGTCCATTTAAAGCTGAAGAAACTGCTAGTGTTTTCTGAAGCAAAAACAGTGGTAAAATGCTGAAAAAAGATACCCGGGAGTCTGTTGAGTTTTCCCATTGACTTGTATTATAACATGTAGAGCATATTTAGGAAAGAAAATGATTGAAGAAAAGAGAAGAGTGAACCCAAAAAGTAAAATTCCCTGTTTGTACTGAACATGGATTTTACAAAAAAATCAGAGTTTGAGTTTGGAGTTCGGGGGCTTTATGTATGCTGACCACTTGTGTGCTCGGGTATGCTCGGTGCTTAGCTAAGTACAATCCACTTACAGTGTTTGAATGGCTCGCACTGAGGGTAACAAAAGCATTATTGAATGGAGTGTGCACCCAACAAAATGGAAAAACCTTGCCCTCCCTCTCCCGGAAGTGTTCTGTTTATGGCTGGCTGTGGGTGGAGACCCAAACTGTCCAATTAATGACTTCCATTGGGGTTCAGGTCAAGTCCAGAAACGAACTTTAACTAAAGTCCGGCTGAACCCACATAACCCAAACTTCAACAGGTCTGCTTATCTCAACTGAAGGATGGTCAGCTCTAAGGGTAGAGACATATCTTTGGTGCTGTCAAACAGGGGACGAAGAGGTAAGGGGGCCTATTTCTACCTCCAAAGCAGGAGTAATTGTGCATTTTCATGAGCTCTTGTGCTCCACAAAGTCCGTATATTGTTTTTGCACAGGGGCCATCTTCTGTCTTTGTCTGCCAGTGGTCACTTCTTGATGTCTTTGGAAGCCTAAAGTTGTTAAAAGATTTTCAAAAGCCTGAAGATATAAACAGCAAGTCATTTTTCCATAGAAATGCTTAGGTTCATTCTATTGGGCATATAGTGAGAGTCTTTTTGTGGTGGTTTTCGGAGCGGAATCCATCTCAAAATGAGATTGTGTACAAATACCCCCAGTGGTTCCACCAGGATCACCAATGTTATAAGAACCATTTTGTGCTAGCTATTGACTATTTGGCTCTTGAATATGACGTCAATGAAAAAACAACACAGTAGACCACTCAAAAATATCTAACAGGGTCAGAAATCTTGCAATTTTCATGCATCTTCTTGCTCATTATGAAAGCATTGTTTGGCTACACAAAAGAGTAACCTACAACCAGGATGATCAGACATCAAAAACTAACTTAGGAGTCCTAGTCGTGTGGTATTTACACACAGCATTATATAGATATCTATAAAGCTGCCGAGTTGTTCTAGGCGAAGATGTTTCAGGAAAACGCTGGCAATCATTTTCCTGAGGTGGCTTCGCTGCTAGTGACTTTCACTATATACTGTGTGCAGCCTTCTCTTAATTTATGAGGGCTGGAGATGCAGCAGAAACTTTTGCTCCTGTGATAAAACAGGCAGGAAAATGTGTTACCTTAGAAAGCAGCAGCTGCGAGCCCCTGATACGTCATCTGTTTACTCACTTATCTTAGTGACTTACGCTTAGTCCCCTGGCCATGAGCGGTGCCATCTACGAACCAAGAACTGGAGCATCTTTGCATGGTCACACTCAGCCATAATACACCACATTTCTAATCTAAGATTGTCTCGGCACAGAAACATTTTTTTTTAATACATCCAATTGTGAAACTCATTATTATTCCTAGATCTATTAAATAAAATGTATTTTTATTTCTTGGACCAAACCCTTTAAATTATATGGTTAAACTATAATTTGATATTCGACTAAAACATACAGAATCACAAGCACCAAAAGGAGTCTATAAATTGAAATCCT
This sequence comes from Anomaloglossus baeobatrachus, assembly GCF_048569485.1. Lineage (NCBI taxonomy): Eukaryota > Metazoa > Chordata > Amphibia > Anura > Aromobatidae > Anomaloglossus > Anomaloglossus baeobatrachus. The sequence goes on from NC_134361.1 coordinate 179,485,392, forward strand.
ACTGAATACCAGAACAAAAAGGTCCAAAGACCTATTCTCCTTTGACTATTGGTTACAAGATGAACCTCAGCTCCACCAATTAAAGTAAATTACATATTGAATCACTTAAATTAAATTAAAGGGGTTGTCCACCTCTAGGGGTAATTATTGTTTTTACTTTATTGCATGTATTTTAGACTGAAAATCATTTATTTTTGAGCTTCATTAAAAATATTGCACTTCTTTCAATCTAAAGCCTCCGCATGGCGCTGTCTTAAGCTGACTGCAGGATGAGTTAACAGAGCTAAAAGAGTTCATAAAAAACAAAACGATGCAAAATTTTTAATGAAACCCTGTTGTATAAAGAACTTTTTGGCTAAAGAATAAAACAAAACAAATAAATCCCTTTAAAATCAAAAGGGCATAGAATCATAGAATCATAGAATGGTGGAGTTGGAAGAGACCTCAAGGGCCATCGGGTCTCCTTGAAATCTATACAGATGGTAAAGACTGAAGCTTAACTTTATTCCCCATATTTAATCATTCTGACACACACTACCTCTCATTTGAGCAGGATGGTAACACTGAAAGGTGCATCGTTTTCCATAGGTGGTTCCAAACGGACAATAAAATGAGGCATGGTAGATATGATTCTTATCAGGTAGGCCGCAGTCAACCGGTTCACAAGTCACCTGTTTGCTCCATTTTCCATCTCTGCATGTTATTACAATTTGAGAATCAATCTAAGGAACCAAGAAATAGAACAAAAATTAGTAAAAAAAAAGTTGTTTACGGTGAATATTTTTGTATTACTCCTCCATTCTGAACATTCACTGTCAGGACGTCCACCCCGATTCTCTGTCTGTTGAAGGCAGGTATCAATGTATCACTATTATGTCAAGGACAAGTTTACTTTTTATAGTACATACAGCACAAAAAAATGAAGAAGCTTTCCTTGACTTCTTTAAATTAGATTCTTTAAAGAGGACCTATCACTTGAGAATTGAGTTAAATACCCTGTAAAAATCCCTGAGCTCTCCTGCTTTTGTCACTCTTTTCCGTTTTGTGCTGCATCCCTCCATTGCAAAGATATTCACATTTCTTTCCTCTGGAGCACACTATGTGAAATCTCTGCTTGCAGTCTAACTGGGCATTTCTTCAGAGTCTTCTTTGGGGCATGCACTTTTACTCCTCCCTCCAAGATGCTGCGAATCACAGGTCAGCAACTGATCTAAAGAGGGCTTTACATGCAGCGACATCGCTAGCGATGTCGCTGGTGAAAGCACTCGCCCCCGTCGGTTGTGTGTCTGTCCCGTGGCGCACAACATCGTTAGGACCCGTCACACGGGACTTACCTGCCTAGCGACGATGCTGTGGCCGGCGAACTGCCTCCTTTCTAAGGGGGCGGTTCGTGCGGCGTCACAGCGGCGTCACTAAGCGGTCGCCCAATAGAAGCGGAGGGGCGGAGATGAGCGGGTGTAACATCGCGCCCACCTCCTACCTTCCTCATTGTGGGCGGCCGCAGGTACGCTGATGTTCCTCGTTCGGTGTCACACGTAGTGATGTGTGCTGCCGCAAGAACGACGAACAACCAGCGTCCTGCAACAGCAACGATTTTATGAAAATGACGTGTCAACGATCAACGATAAGGTGAATATTTTTGATCGCTAACACTCACTCGGAGCTGTTACATACAACGACATCGCTAATGACAGCTGGATGTGCGTCACGGAATCCGTGACCCCGGCGATATATCGTTAGATACGTCGTTGCATGTAACAGGGCCTTAAAGCGGGCTTTACACACAGCGACATCGCTAGCGATGTCGCTGATGAAAGCACCCACCCCCGTCTGTTCTGCGTCACGGGCAAATCGCTGCCCGTGGCGCACAACATCGCTAACACCTGTCACACATACTTACCTGCGTAGCGACGTTGCTGTGGCCGGTGAGCTGCCTCCTTTTTAAGGGGGCGGTTCGTTTGGCGTTACAGCGGCGTCACTAAGCGGCCGCCCAATAGAAGCGAAGGGGCGGAGATAAGCAGCCGGAACATCCCGCCCACCTCCTTCCTTCCTCATTGCGGGCGGCCGCAGGGACGGTGATGTTCCTCGTTCCTGCGGTGTCACACATAGCGATGTGTGCTGCAGCAGGAACGACGAACAACCTGCGTCCTGCAACAAGAATGATAATCGGGATTAGAATGACGCGTCAACAATCAACGATTAGGTGAGTAATTTTGATCGTTTAACGGTCATTTGTGAGTTTCACACGCAACAACTTCGCTAACGAGGCCGGATGTGCGTCACGAATTCCGTGACCTCAACGACATCTCGTTAGCAATGTCGTTGCGTGTAAAGCCCGCTTAACAGTCTGTAATTGGTAGCATTTACGTGGGAAATGTGAAAGCTATCACCTCTAGAGAAGACTCTGAAGAATAACCCAGCTGAACTGCAAGAAGAGATTTTATATATTGCGCTCCAAAAATAACAAATGTGAATACAGGCCTGATGCACAATCTATTACTGAACACGCAAACGTTTCATGCAATTTCTATGTTGTTAGTCCACTCCAATACCAGTTCACAAGGACGTGTGATGTATTTAGATTTTATCTACTATAAAATGCACACAGTGATGTCACTGTAGAGAAACTTTACTTACATTTATGCTACAGGACCTGAATAATACACACAGATATCCCAATACAGGAATAATAAACACAATTAAATCATACAAAGTACAGGATATTAAACACAGTAATGTCATGATAGAGAAAATAAACAAAGTGATGTCATATTATAGAGATAACAAACAGTAATGTCATTGTACAGGGATAATGCACACAGTGATGTCACAGTACAGGGATAATACACAGTGATGTCACAGTACAGGGACAATACACACAGTGATATCACAGTACAGGGATAATACACACAGTGATGTCACAGTACAGGGATAATACACACAGTGATATCACAGTACAGGGACAATACACACAGTGATGTCACAGTATAGGGATAATACACACAGTGATGTTACAGAACAGGGGTAATACACACAGTGATGTCACAGAAGATGGATAATACACACAGTAATGTCACAGAACAGGGATAATGAACACAGTGATGCCACAGCACAGGGATAATACACACAGTGATGTTACAGAACAGGGGTAATACACACAGTGATGTCACAGTACATGGATAATACACACAGTGATGTCACAGTAGAAAATAATGCACACAGTGATGTCACAGTATAGGGATAATGTACATAGTGATGTCACAGTATAGGGATAATACACACAGTGATGTCACAGTACATGGTTAATACACACAGTAATGTCACAGAACAGGGATAATGAACACAGTGATGCCACAGTACAGGGATAATACACACAGTGATGTTACAGAACAGGGGTAATACACACAGTGATGTCACAGTACATGGATAATACACACAGTGATGTCACAGTAGAAAATAATGCACACAGTGATGTCACAGAATAGGGATAATGTACATAGTTATGTCTCAGTACAGGGATAATACACACAGTGATGTCACAGAACAGGGGTAATACACACAGTGATGTCACAGTACATGGATAATACACACAGTGATGTCACAGTAGAAAATAATGCACACAGTGATGTCACAGTATAGGGATAATGTACATAGTGATGTCACAGTACAGGGATAATACACACAGTGATGTCACAGTACATGGTTAATACACACAGTAATGTCACAGAACAGGGATAATGAACACAGTGATGCCACAGTACAGGGATAATACACACAGTGATGTTACAGAACGGGTAATACACACAGTGATGTCATAGTACATGGATAATACACACAGTGATGTCACAGTAGAAAATAATGCACACAGTGATGTCACAGAACAGGGGTAATACACACAGTGATATCACAGTACATGGATAATACACACAGTGATGTCACAGTAGAAAAATAATGCACACAGTGATGTTACAGTACAGGGATAATACACACAGTGATGTCACAGTACAGGAATAATACACACAGCGATGTCACAGGACAGGGATAATAATCACAGTGATGTCAGTACAGGGGGTAGTGATTTTTTTTAGGTTTTTGCACCCAGTTCAGACATAGAATGGAGTTCCAAACGTTATTCCTTATTTGTTAGTAGTTTTTCGTTTGTGAACCCACCCCACTCACACCTATTGCCAATCCACATGATACGTATATATAGCCTGGGTCTCAGCTTCCCATACATGGTAAGTTTTTAACTGCATGAGAGGACACACACAAGCTAGGGACCCCAACGTAGAGAAATACTTTGGCGTAGTGTTGGGGCTCTTCTGCATTGATCAATTCAGTAGCTAAATTTCTCTTGATTCATATGTTCATGGCAGTAATGCAGGTTCCATTTTTCACATTTCATTCTCACATATAGCTATTGAATTTTTCATGTTTCTGCTATTACATGTATTCCCCTTGCATAGTCACTGGTGTGCATACCTTATCTCCCCATAGTGATTTTTTTTAGGTTTTTGCACCCAGTTCAGACATAGAATGGAGTTCCAAACGTTATTCCTTATTTGACAGTAGAAAATAATGCACACAGTGATGTCACAGTATAGGGATAATGTACATAATGATGTCGCAGTACAGGGATAATACACACAGTGATGTCACAGTACATGGATAATACACACAGTGATGTCACAGTACATGGATAATACACACAGTGATGTCACAGTAGAAAAATAATGCACACAGTGATGTTACAGTACAGGGATAATACACACAGTGATGTCACAGTACAGGGATAATACACACAGTGATGTCACAGTAGAAAAATAATGCACACAGTGATGTTACAGTACATGGATAATACACACAGTGATGTCACAGTAGAAAAATAATACACACAGTGATGTTACAGTACAGGGATAATACACACAGTGATGTCACAGTACAGGAATAATACACACAGCGATGTCACAGGACAGGGATAATAATCACAGTGATGTCAGTACAGGGGTATCAGTAATGTCACAGTACAGGGATAATACACACAGTGATGTCATAGTACATGGATAATATGCAAAGTGATGTCACAGGACAGGGATAATACACATAGTGATGTCACAGTACAGGGATAATACACACAGCGATATCACAGGACAGGGATAATAATCACAGTGATGTCAGTACAGGGGTAACAGTAATGTCACAGTACAGGGATAATACACACAGTGATGTCACATCATAGGGATAAGAAACACAGAAATGTCATAGTGCAAGTGCACTAAACACTTTAAAATCATATCAATCAATAACTTGTATTAAACTAGGAGGATAATTATCAGTAAAAAAAAATGTGAAAAAAAAAAAATCAGGAATGAACATACGATAAACCTAAAATATAATTCCACAGCTAGATCCCATTGTATGGCTCCTGCACACCGTGATGTCACAGGACTGAGATTAGACTTTGGTATTTTGCTGACAGAGTCAACCATTGCATTTCCCCTATAGTTATGCCCCTAAAATGCAGTAAAATGCATGTGTCTCTAAAATAAAAAAAAATGGAACCTGATTGATTGCTATGGGTAACTAATCCACTTTTCTCTTGAATTTATTGTTTAAATGCCATCCTCGTTTTTGTGCTCAACTTTAGGTACAAATAGCCATTTTTAGGCTTATTAATAACAATGGCGCTTAACACTGGTGGCCTGAGATAAAGCAGAATGTCCCAGTGTTTACATGATAGAACACATGAAGGACATAGATGGAATGATTGCAGGACAGAACTGTCCGCGCTGTCACCAGGGTCCCGAGGAGGAGTACTCTGGGGTATTGACAATGTGGCATGATATTTCCCTGCTCCACCATGTGTGTTTTTAAGGCGTCAGAGAGTAGTTTTCAACTCACATCAAAGGACTTGGATAGCTTCACTGCCAAAACACCTCAATGGCTTCCACAGAAGTTCTGACCTGTCTGGCTTTGATAAAGGATTATTTTAGAAAGAGTAATGGCAGTCCTTAGCTGCAAGATGTGCCACACACAAACACAACATGCTGATCACTTGCACATGGAGGCCGGTATGTTTATGGAACTAATGCACTCTGGGGTTTATCATAAAAGAAATTTCACAAGTCGCGCAGTTGTGTTTATGACAAGTGCGAAAATGTTTATGAGGGAACATAACAAGGCTTATAATCATTGATCTACAGTCAGGCTGCTACTACATGCAAAAAGATGTCAGATTACGGAGATAATGCATACCTCCCAACTTTTAAAGAAGGAAAAGAGGGACAAAGTTTGTGGCGCGGCAAATTTTTAGGCCACGCCCCCTAACCACACCCATTTCACAGTCACGCCCATATCCACTCCCCATCCACACCCATTCAGCATGGACACGCAGGCAGCCGGCGGGCCTCCAGCATGGACACGCAGGCAGACGGCGGGCCTCCAGCATGGACACGCAGGCAGCCGGCGGGCCTCCAGCATGGACACGCAGGCAGCCGGCGGGCCTCCAGCACGGAGAGACAGGCAGCCGGCAGGCAGCCGGCAGGCCCCCAGCACAAAGACGCAGGCACCCGGCGGGCTTCCAGCACGGAGACGCAGGCAGCCGGCGGGCCTCCAGCACGGAGACGCAGGCAGCCACAGTGAGGCGGCCGGTCACCCGCACAGTGAGGCGGCTGGTCGCCTTCACAGACAGGCGGCCGGCAGCCCGCCTTCACAGACAGGCGGCGGGCCGCCCACACAGACAGGCGGCGGGGGGCACCCGCACAGACAGGCGGCCGGCCGCCCGCCTTCACAGACAGGCGGCCGGCCGCCCGTCTTCACAGACAGGCGGCGGGGGGCGCCCGCACAGACAGGTGGCGGGGAGCGCCCGCACAGACAGGTGGCGGGGGGCGCCCGCACAGACAGGCGGCGGGAGGCATCTGCACAGACAGGCGGCGGGGGGCGCCCGCACAGAGAGGCGCGGGCCGCCCGAACAGAGGGGCGGCCGGCCGCACGCACAGAGAGGCGGCCGCCCGCACAATGAGGCGGCCGGCCGCCCGCACAGTGAGAAGGCGGGCCGCCCGCACAGAGAGGCAGCCGTCCGCCCGCAGAGACAGGCGGCCGTCCGCCCGCAGAGACAGGCGGCCGTCCGCCCGCAGAGAGAGGCGGCCGGCCAACCTCACAGGGAGGCGGCCAGCCGACCACACAGAGAGGCGGCCGCCCGACCGCACAGAGAGGCGGCCGGCCGACCGCACAGGGAGGCGGCCGGCCGATCGCACAGAGAGGCGGCCGGCCGATCGCACAGAGAGGCTCCGGCCGGGGGAGGGGGAGGGAGGGGAATCAGCGCTGGGGAGATTCAGTTTACATACCTTAGCAGCAGCACAGAGCAGACAGAGACTAGTTTCGTGCAGCGCGCTCCTCTCTGTTATGCCACGTCACGTGTTAGGATGGTAGGAGGGAAAAGCAGTGAGGCGGGGAGAGAGTGGGTGGGCGGAGCCCGGGATACGGGACAAACAATGCAAAGCGTGATAGTCCCGCTGTATCCGGGACGGTTGGGAGGTATGGATAATGTACACTATATCCTGCATTATGTACATACATATATATATATATATATATTAGTGATGAGCGGGCACTACCATGCTCGGGTGCTCGGTCCTCGTAACTAGTGATGAGCGAGCACTACCATGCTCGGGTTCTTGGTCCTCGTAACTAGTGATGAGCGGGCACTACCATGCTCGGGTGCTCAGTACTCGTAACTAGTGATGAGTGAGCACTACCATGCTCGGGAGCTCAGTACTCGTAACTAGTGATAAGCGAGCACTACCATGCTCGGGTGCTCGGTACTCGTAACTAGTGATGAGTGGGCACTACCATGCTCAGGTGCTCAGTACTTGTAATTAGTGATGAGCGAGCAATACCATGTTTAGGTGCTCAGTACTCCTAACTAGTGATGAGATGGTACTACCATGTTCAGGTGCTCGTTACTCGTAACTAGTGATGAGGAGGTGTCGCGGGCGGGGAAGGACGCCGCTGCGCTGCGCTCGCTAACGCTCGGGTCCGACGCTGCTGCGATGGCTGCACGGTGGCTCGAGCGGTGGGCCGGATCCGGGGACTCGAGCGGCGCTCCTCGCCCGTGAGTGAAAGGGGGTAGTTTGGTTTGGGAATGTGGTCCGTGACGCCACCCAAGGGTTGTGGTGAGGTTGGGCACCACCGCTGCTGGTAACGGGGATCCCGGGAGCGATGGCAGGGAGCAGCTGGGATGTTTTCCCCCTCCGTGGGTGGTCCCGGAGCCCGGTGAGGTGACAGGGAGGCAGGGTTGGATGGGTGCAGGGTCGCTTGGACTGCGCAGCGCGGTGCCGGATGGCATGGTAGTACTCACTCAGCCACAAATGTACGCAAAGTCTCTGGTAAACCAAACGGCTGGATGGACGGGTCCCGCAGCCGGCTGCTGTGGCTTTTCCTGGACAGTTAGTGGTGGCTGCCTTTCCCTGCACCTTTGTGTATGTTCGGTCCCGATGGATTCCCACCGGGAACCCGCTCCCCAGCGTATATATGTGCCGGAGGAGCCCTTTTGCCCGCAGGCTCTGGCCCCTGGAACTCTAGCTGTGGCGGTAGCTGTATTTCCTTCTGTTGGTTGGACGGTTGCCTTCAATCGGGTCTTGGCTGTTAGGAAACCTCTGGGGTTCCGGTCACTGACGGATTTGACCTCTAATGGCAGCTCCAAGCCTGGTCGGGGTCCGCAGGCCCTGCCTGTGTGTGCTGGCTTCACTTCGCTCCCCGGTTCGGTACCGGCAGGCCACCGCCCATCCCCGGTCCTACGGTTCCGCATTGATCTGCCTCTCCTGCAGATGGCCACCACCGTCTGCCAACCTTGCTCTTGGTACCCGGGCCACACACCCGGACACGGTCAGTCTGCTCCTCTACTACTACTTCACTCTTCTCCTGACTCCTACCGACTGATCTCACCTGACTTCCTTCTCCCACCTTCAGGACTGTGAACTCGTCAGTGGGTGGGGCCAACCGCCTGGCTCCACCCCACCTGGTGTGGACATCAGCCCCTGGAGGGAGGCAACAAGGATTTTGTGTCTGGCTGATGTGCCTGTCTCAGGGTGGGGGTGTATGATGTAGTACCTGTGATGACCTGGCTAGTCCAGGGCGCCACATTCCCCCTTGATTAAATGCAGACCGTCTGCGGGCTGCCCGTCCATCACCGGTTTTATTTTTCTTTTTACCTGTAAAAGATAAATAACATTTAAAACTTTTCAACATATGCATTTTTAAATCTTCCCTTACGGGAGGCAGGTCACTTGAACGTTACAAAAACACATAAATTTACATTTTTAATAACAATGGACGGCTTTCGCTCTCCCACCCAAGCAACCTAGCCCTGATGCTGCCCCTAAGAAGTGGGCAGCACCCCTTGACCCCAGTCCAGATCCAGGCTGCCCGAGTGGGAACGAGTACGGTGCCTCGCACCCGGCTGTCACTTCAGGGGACCCCATGTCCATGGGGGACCCCTGACCCCCGGAGGATCGTCACCGGTTGCGGTAGTGGCGGGCCTGGGCCATCTCTTTCCTCCAGGCCCATCCTTCAAATCTTCCTCTCCGGAGGCGGCAACGGAAAACATACCCCAACATATTTACAATCCCACAAGTTCGTGGGTGCCCTGCAGGTTCTCAGGCATGTCTATAAGCAGTTTCTTATGCACGGTGGGGGGTAATCAACGGTTAATGAGGGAACAACAACTCCAGTCCCAACGGGGACGGTTCTCTTCGGACAGATAATCAGATGATTTACTCGGTTTTATTCACAGTCGTTTACTTAACAGGCTAACGGTACTGGTGGTCCCAACGGGGACAACGGTGCAACGGAGGGACCGCTGACTTTGGGGTGGCTACCACCGCGGGGGGTCGGCCCAATCGGGGAACGGACGGTACATCGGGTTCTCCTTCCATAGGCAGTGCAGTCCAGAACCGCTGATCGCCGTTGGGAACGGTGGCGGGGGCAGCGTGCTCGGGACCTCCTCCTCCATAAGCTGCACTCTCTCGGGACCTCCTGCTGTGGTACCGGCCCCCGGCTCCCACTCAATCAAGGCTGGTTCAGGAACTTGGGTGGCCTGATCACGACGCGGCACGACCGCCGCGGCCCCTTGCTCATGGGCCCACACCACGGCGACCATTCTGCGCACCTCCGACTTCCAATCCAGCAGCTGCTGCAAGGTCTGTGCCCTCACCTTGAAGCAGAACCGGCCCAGCTCCCGTTCCAGCCACGCAGCGGTCCCGGCGGGGAGCTCACCCGGGCCGCAGTCTTCAAAGGCTACTCCTCCTCTGCTCCTCCAGAGCTTAGACGCTCCGGTGGCGGGCGCTCCCGCGCTCCAGCCCAAAGACGCCGCCATCTCTCCATCCGCGTCCCCCTTGGTCTTTTCTCGGCACTTCCTCTTCAAGGGCAGGGCTTCGGCTTTCGCGCCTCCACTGCTCGAGAAGATGCTCGAGCGGGAAAATCTTCGCGCCCCAGATGGCGGATTCTGAAATTTTTCGGCCGGACACCACCGGCGGGACACCAGGCGCACTTCTACCAGCCGGCAGAACGGTAAGACGCCAAGTTGTCGCGGGCGGGGAAGGACGCCGCTGCGCTCGCTAATGCTCGGGTCCGGTGCTGCTGCGATGGCTGCTCGGTGGCTCGAGCGGTGGTCCGGATCCGGGTACTCGAGCGGCGCTCCTCGCCCGTGAGTGAAAGGGGGTAGTTTGGTTTGGGAATTTGGTCCGTGACGCCACCCACGGGTTGTGGTGAGGTTGGGCACCACCGCTGCTGGTAACGGGGATCCCGGGAGCGATAGCAGGGAGCAGCTGGGATGTTGTTTTCCCCCTCCGTGGGTAGGGGGTTGGTGGTCCCGGGGCCTGGTGAGGTGACAGTGAGGCAGGGTTGGATGGGTGCAGGGTCGCTTGGACTGCGCAGCGCGGTGCCGGACGGCACGGTAGTACTCACTCAGCCACAAATGTACGCAAAGTCTCTGGTAAACCAAACGGCTGGATGGACGGGTCCCGCAGCCGGCTGCTGTGGCTTCTCCTGGACGGTTAGTGGTGGCTGCCTTTCCCTGCACCTTTGTCTATGTTCGGTCCTGATGGATTCCCACCGGGAACCCGCTCCCCAGTGTACATATGTGCCAGAGGAGCCCTTTTGCCCGCAGGCTCTGGCCCTTGGAACTCTAGCTGTGGCGGTAGCTGTATTTCCTTCCGTTGGTTAAACGGTTGCCTTCAATCGGGTCTTGGCTGTTAGGAAACCCCTGGGGTTCCGGTCACTGATGGATTTGACCTCTAATGGCGGCTCCAAGCCTGGTCGGGGTCCGCAGGCCCTGCCTGTGTGTGCTGGCTTCACTTCGCTCCCCGGTTCGGTACCGGCGGGCCACCGCCCGTCCCCGGTCCTACGGTTCCGCGTTGATCTGCCTCTCCTGCAGACGGCCACCACCGTCTGCCAACCTTGCTCTTGGTGCCCGGGCCACACACCCGGACACGGTCAGTCTGCTCCTCTACTACTACTTCACTCTTCTCCTGACTCCTACCGACTGATCTCACCTGACTTCCTTCTCCCGCCTCCAGGACTGTGAACTCCTCAGTGGGTGGGGCCAACCGCCTGGCTCCACCCCACCTGGTGTGGACATCAGCCCCTGGAGGGAGGCAACAAGGATTTTGTGTCTGGCTGATGTGCCTGTCTCAGGGTGGGGGTGTATGTTGTAGTACCTGTGACGACCTGGCTAGTCCAGGGCGCCACATTGGCACTACCATGCTCGGGTGCTTTGTACTCATAACTAGTGATGAGCGAGAACTACCATGCTCAGGTGCTCGGTACTCATAACTAGTGATGAGCGAGCACTACTATGCTCGGGTGCTCGGTATTCATAACTAGCGATGAGCGAGCACTACCATACTCGGCTGCTCAGTACTTGTAACTAGTGATGAGTGGGCACTACCATGTTCGGGTGCTCGGTACTCGTAACTAATGATGAGCGAGCACCATGCTCGGGTGCTTGGTAGTTGTAACTAGTGATGAGAGAGCTTGACCATGCGCAGGTGCTCAGTAGTGATCAGAGAGTACTACCATGCTCGAATGTTCAGGAGTGATGAGCGAGCATTACCAAGCTCTGGTGTTCGGTACTCATAATTAATGAGCAGTGAGAACTACCATGCTCAGGTGCTCAGTACTCGTAATGATTAGCGATGATCGAGCACTACCATGTGCGGGTTCTCAATAGTGAGAAGCGAGCACTACCATGCTTGGATGCTCGGTACTCAAAACGAGTGGTTGGACGCTCGGATGGGTGTGAATCGAGTACAAGAGTATAATGGAAGTCAATGGGTAACTCAAGCATTTTTCCGAAAGATTTGGTGCTGTGGACCACCCTTGGCCTCCTCTCACAGCAGCTGTGCAATTTATGATTGTCCAATTCATGAGTTTGTCCCCACGGCGCTCTTTTCACAGACTGTCATGGTGCGAGTACTACAAAAACATTCACATCAGTGCTGATCAGATCAGTAAGTGCCGTAAGGAGGGAGTTGCATAGCGAATTTTTAAAAACATTTAATTAAAAAGTAGTTTTAACCACTTGCTTAAATACAAAAGAGCCATGATAGTCCCCTTATTCTGAACTCTGAAATTGAGGGAACACTAGACAATTTATAGCATATCTATGGTTCACAAGGCAACCATAATGGTGCAGAACTCTGCAGTATACTCATTTTTCTAAATCACTCTATTAGTTTACGTTCCTGATGAATTTTTGACATTGGTTCTATATCGTTCTATGTGTGGACTGAAAGCATTTATCAGTTAACCCCTTTCATGATGTTATGGGATTAACCCTTGGATGAGTATTAATGGTTCTCCGACTCTTATGGGGATTATACTGTATTGCTCTATAGTTGTTTGAATTGTACTTCATAATTCTAACTCCCATCTGAGGGTGATGTGTTTGCTCTATACTTGAGTCTTTGCATATCATGGTTACCTGAGATTTAATCTCATATGTATCATTGTCGTCTTACTGACACTTATTATATGTATACGTTATACTTCAATCATGCCTGCAGCATGGATTGTTTATATTACTTATTGAGTACTGGCACGTTGCTCTCTCTAAAATACATACTTCTATATATCTGACTTGTCCTTTTTGGTCTCAGATATAGTTGGTGCTTAAAGTTTACTCTGCTCCACCCTTACGAATGTTCATCCATGTAATTGCATGACTATTTGGACTGGAGCGCGGACTCTTTTTCTCCAGCACCTGCGCCCGTACATATCTCTGCCCCTTGACTTTATATGCCGCGTTGGATTTGCCTGTGCTGCTGGGAGGGACGCCTCCTTTCATGCACGGCTCGCGCATGCGCTGTACGATTTGTCTGCATATTATACTTCCTGGTTTGGCGCACGTGGCCACTGTGTCGTCACATGTACTTTCAGACTTCCTGTTCCGTCTGCACAGGCGCCACCATACATCGTGCGACCGTTTATCTTCTCATGAGAAAACCGCTATGGCATCTAGCGGTTTCAGACAGCTGCAACTGCCTAACGACAATTGGCAAGTAATTATCTAATTGCTACTTGTATATATATGTGTGTTGTGGGTCTTTTGTCTCATACCTCCCCTGACGAAGCTGCTAGTCAGCGCAACGCGTTGGGCTTCTTGCTGACCTCGCTCTTACTCCTCTGCACAATCCGTGCATGCAATACTTTGACTGCGCCGGGCCCGGCTGGTAATCACACCTGTTTGACCCCCATACTGTCTGAGTGGTCAATGGGTTTGCCTTTGTGATCCTCCTTGTGTCTGGCAAATATTCCTTGCATGTGCCAAGGTACATGCACTTTTTATGGGTGAGGAGCTTTTATACTCCTCTTTATATTTACATATATGTCAGCTTAGGCGATCCTGGCACCCACTGCTACAGATTGCCATGTAGCAAGTGTGATCAGCTGCCCCTGTTTGTATCGGCATAGAGATAGTTCCTGGCCGGGACTTGTGGTTTCATATTGTCATCTTGATGTTATGTGTCCTTTTTTCATCTAACTGCACCCAGCTCACCCAGTGTCTGGCCACTCTCGATCTATTATATCATTCCACACTACTACCTATATAATCTGTATTACCTGAGATATAGTGTTAGGCAGACATTTGGATTGGCTGGATTTGTATATCATTGATACAGGCACAGTCTTCAGTCGTGATACAACCTCCGGATTACTAATTTGAGGGCCCTTTTGCTTGTTAACTGCCTTGGTATTAATCACTGCACTAGATAATTTGTCCTCATTTTGTGATTAAGAAGGGTCTCCTGCATGCAATATACTGTTTGTTTATGGATTGAATTATCATTTGTCTATTTGCATTGAATCTCATTCATTTTAATTGGAGTATCAGTGAGGTCACATGTTATATGTGTATTTTAAGATTTTATGATGTCCTTGTCCCCTTTGACCCAATAAAATTTATTGTATATTAAAACATTGTATGATTCTGATGTGCGCCCTCATTATGTGTACTTTTTCCTCCCTCCTGTTTGAATTTTTGACATTGTGCATTTTCTTTTGGCAAAACAAGCATGATCTTACAGTTCCAGCAAAGTGGATGGGATTTATAGAAATCTCTGGCCCAATGGTTAACCGCTATGTTCCAATTTTTATGTGAGGATTTTATCCATATAATTGCATTGGATAATGACAATTCACAGGTAAAAAACGCTCATGAGTTTTTAATGCATTTACAATTCAGAAACACAGAGACATATGTATGTGATCTGCAAAGACTGTATAAACAACACTTAAGCGGGCTTTACACACAGCGATATTGCTAGCGATGTCACTGGTGAAAGCACCCGCCCCCGTTGGTTGAGCGTCACGGGCAAATCGCTGCCCGTCGCGCACAACATCGCTAGGACCCGTCACACATACTTACCTGCCTAGCGACGTCGCTGTGGCCGGTGAACCGCCTCCTTTCTAAGGGGGCGGTTCGTTCAGCGTGACAGCGGCATCACTAAGCGGCCTCCCAATAGAAGCAGAGGGGCGGAGATGAGCGGGCCGAACATCCCACCCACCTCCTTGCTTCCTCATTGAGGGCGGACGCAGGTACGGTGATGTTCCTCGTTCCTGCGGTGTCACACATAGCGATGTGTGCAGCCTCAGGAACGACGAACAACCTGCGTTCTGCAGCAGCAAAGATAATTGGGAAAGGAACGACGTGTCAAAGATCAACGATATGGTGATTAATTTTGATTGTTAACGGTCGTTCCTGCGTTTCACACGAAATTACGTCGTTAGCGAGGCCGGATGTGCGTCACGAATTCCGTGACCCCCAACGACATCTCGTTAGCGATGTTGTTGCGTGTAAAGCCGGCTTTAGTCAAAGCCAAATACCAGGAAAGTATCAAAAACGAAACAGTTTAATTGAAAACACAACATATCAAAAAGAGACAGAAATTGCAGCCTCAAAAATGCTATAAAAAGGCAAAAACAAAATAAAAAACGAAATAAAAAAAGTACTAAAAATGAAACTTAATAGACTTAAAAATGCTGTAGAAAATGTCAGATCAAAAATTCACCAAAAACTAATCGTGATTCGTGACAACTTAGCGTAAGATGTTTTTGCTTATGACCCGCAGCACGGACCGGCCAAAGTCTTTACCTTTAAATAGTAAAACCCAATAATAAAATGGTTATTGTAACGAAATAGTCGCAAACCGTTTTAAGATGCTGCAAAAATGGAATTGGGGAATTGGGTAAAAAATAGTCCTTGGTAAATAAGGTATTGCACATATTGGAATATCAGCTGATAATCTGCATTATTTTAGTCTAATATTTTAATTTGCGATAATATAACTGTATCTGTATTTTGCTCGCTCAGTCAGAAAGAATATTCTTTCAGACGCATATTAGAAATTATACTTGCAGGGACCGTAGAGTGCAGCAGATGGCAGTAGTGAAATGGTACTCAAGAAAAAAATAAAAAAATAAAATAAAACGGGAACGGGTGCACACTAGTCCTCTATATGGTACTGATGCAGCTCATAATATTGTATCACATAGTACATAATTACCCATCTGACAACACAGTAATTACAGTGACATGCTGGGCCATAAGACAGCAACTGTCTAAGGGAAATACAATACAAAGTATCACAAACACTCAACGAAAATGTAAAAGTCAATGGAGCACATAAACTCCTGTTTCCTGTTGCAATTTTATCTGCACACACTCAATATAATAAAGGGAGTTTCCTATACACTCCAACGGCAGTGATACTTTACAGAAGAGGTCCCCAATTCTCCTCTGAGAGGGTCGCAAGCCACATTCTGTCCGAGAGAGGGACACGAGCCACATTCTGCTCTGACAGAGCTTCGCGAACCACATTTGGCTCTGAGAGAGGGTCGTGAGCCACATTCACCTCTGAGAGGATCACGAGCCACATTCTGCTCTGACAGAGCTTTGTAAACCACATTCAGCTCTGAGAGAGGGTCGTGAGCCACATTCAGCTGTGAGAGAGGGTCACGAGCCACATTCTGCTCTGACAGAGCTTTGCGAGCCATATTCTGCTCTGACAGAGCTTTGTAAGCCACATTCTGCTCTGAGAGAGGGTTGTGAGCCACATTCAACTCTGAGAGATGTTCGCAAGCCACATTCAGCTCTGAGAGAGTCGCGAGCCACATTCTTCTCTGAGAAAGGGTCTTGAGTTATATTCAGCTCTGAGAGAGTCCTGAACCATATTTTGCTCTGAGAGAGGGTCGGAAACCACATTCTGCTCTTAGAGATGGTTGTGAGCCCCACTCAGCTATGAGAGAGGGTGTTGAGCCGCATCCTGCTCCAAGAGAGGGTCACAAACCTCATTCAGCTCTGAGAGAGGGTTGTGAGCCACATCCAACTCCCACCCCCTCACAGTGGTGATACCCAGAGACCCCATTACCAGTATAATAGCCTTTCCACAGAAATCACCACACTGAGGTATTATACCAGGATCCAGAGGTTCCTACCTTACCCCCACTCCGATCTGCTTTCTATGTCATGCTCCTCACAAAAATCACCATCTGGAGCCCTGCTGTTCACAGCTTTTTGGTAGACCTGATGCTTATGCACCAAGTTGGAAGACAGCCACAAGCCACACAATAAGGACCCACAAACCACATATGTCTCATGAGCCACTGGTTGGGGACCCCTGCTTTACAGCATTAAAATGGTGATTAGTACATGGGTATAGATTTTGCACCTGTAACACAGAAAATCACTAAACCTGCTGTTTTTTATTTACTCATCTGTTTTAAAGGAATTCTCAAAGCTATTATTGAAGTTTATATATAAAATGTAATATTTATTTTGTTTCAGGAAAATTTCAAAAATATCCAAAAATTGTTATTGACTTCAGTATAATTAATTCTCACCATGTAGTCAAACTTAAGAAGAGTTTTAGCTCTTAAACAGCCAAGAACTACCCACCTTGGTCATGTGTACTTTGCATGTCTTGAATGGTCTTTAACAAGCCATTTACGATAAGTAAAATGCCATTGGAGCACGTAAATAAAGGCAATAAGTAGCTCAATTAACCAGTGTAACATTTTTTCTTTAAAAGGGTAGTTTCAATTTTGAAAGGTATCCCCTATCTGTAGGATAGGGCGGGGATAACTTTCCGATTCCTTGGGGTCCAACAACTGGAACCCCCACTGTTCCTGAGAACAGTCTGAAGAGCTCTGCATGAGTGGAGAAGTGGATGACCTTGAACACTGCGGATCTATTTATTATTAACTGGACCACCGAAAATATAGAAGCACTAGATACCTGGTCGTCAGCACTCTTAAAGAAATTAATGGCGTGACTGTTCATATGATTGACCACTGCTCCATTCACATGGGTCTTTTCCAAGTCCCATTTCTTGGAATTAGTTCATGTCTCAGCGGTTGAACCACCAGAGGGCAGGTACTTATCCCCTATCCAATGAATAGGGGCTAACCTCCAAATTTGAGAATACCCCTATATATCTGTTAGGCCATGCTAGTAATAATATAACAATTTATAATTTAAATCCATATCAAATATATTCCTACAATTCTGCTTCTGGTATTCTTGGTCATGCTTTGCTGTTAAGTCTCACACATGGTTCATACCTAGTTTTATTTCCCATCCCCCTACTCTCTTATCAATCTTTCCATTAAATTATCTTAACCCTAGAATGCGCATCCATAGAAATCTACCATAGAAAACAAGTAACCTAGCAGGCCTGCGAGGCGCCAGGTATGCATTCTAGGGTAATGTAGTATTACTAAACTGCTTGTAAGAGGGCATATCGGCCCTGTATCCTAAACCCCAGCAGAACTTCATTCACCCATAACTAAAATGACAAAATCTTCTTCGTTCTCAAACCTTGTAGACAAAGAAAGAATGACAGTCTACTGAAGACACCAGCTATATGTTTACATTGCACTTCTGAGCAGGATCTTTGGAAGAGGACAAGGCAAGATGACCATCTAAAGGGTGCGAAATGTTGAACGGGATAAATAACTTCAGAAGCTTGTACAACATTGTGGATGACATGCCTAACTGAGTATATGAAGGCACCACAAGAGCTGTAATCAGTGTGCCTTAAATTCTTCTTCAATCATCTGTTTGTCTCTAGAACTTAAAAAAAAATCTACGCACTTGTCCTCCAGACCAATCCATTGTAGCTGTTGAAGATAATAACTTGCTATAGGTCGGTGTTAGAGATGATTAGTCATGAGCGGACCTGGACTGTAAAAGTTCTGATCCAAGCGCTTTCAAACTTACCCGAGTGCCAGACTCGGGCCTGGGATTCTGGATGTTGATCCGAATCTGACAACTTGTGAAATAAAAAAAATAAAGGAAAAATAAAGAAAATAAGAATAAAGCAAGTGTTTCATACTTACCAAGGCTCCATTGCAGGTGAACACTGCACCCATTCATTTATTAGCCTCATGCATATTCACTGCTTTCACCGCCCACCAACATCTGTGATTGGTTGCAGTCAGACATGACCCCAGCCTGCGTGACAGCGTCTGACTGCAACCACTCACAGGCACTGTCTTCTGGTCTATATCATACAGTAAAAATAAATAAATTAATAAATCGTATTTGGTGTAGGGTCCCCGCATATTATGATACCCAGCACAGATAAAGCCTAAGGCTACTGGCTGCAGCCCCCAGCCGTGCGGTTATCTTGACTGTTTATCAAAATAAGAGGAACCACATGCAACTTTTTAAAAAAAAAAAAACAAAGAAACCCCGTTTAAATAAATAATTAAAAAAAAATAACCAGTGTGTGATCCCTCCAATTTTCATACTCAGCTATGATAAAGTCTGACAACTGGGGGCTGTTATTCTCAGGCTGTATAGACCCATGCTTTAGGGCCGCCCCCAGCCTAAAAATAGCAGCCTGCAGCTGCCTAGGAGTGCCGCATTCATTAGATACAACAATCCCAACACTTTACCTGGCTCTTCCCGATTGCCCTTGTGTGGTGGCAATCGGGGTAATAAGGAGATAATAACAGCCAACTGCTGGTCCCGTTTATCTGCGAGTCCGCCCATCGCTAGAGATGATTGAATCTTTTGAAATTCAAACTTGCCAGATTTGATGGGTTTTTTTTACCAAAGGTTCTACTCCAGTGAATCAATATACTACGAAGCCTTCAACTGCCCTGATAAAAAAATGTGTAACACTCAAAAGATTTCTATGACTGTATCCAACCTGTTTTCAAAAAATGATAAAAAATGACCTCATCATGAAAATGGATAGTCAGCTGGCAGTAACTACCAGACTGTTTAAAAACACAGTGCACTGACAGACTTTTCATGTTTTTAATAAAAAATTATCCAAAAATGACCCTTTTTCATGATTTGTGATCAGAAAGACCTTTCTTTGCAAAACACTGGCTCTAACTGACAGTGCCACTGACAGAGGTAACATCCTGCTGTGACTGAGATTTAAGGGCACTTTACACACTGCGATCTCACTAGCGAGATCACTAGTGAGCGTACCCGCCCCCGATGGTTGTGCGTCACGGGCAAATCGCTGCCCGTGGCGCACAACATAGCTTACACCGGTCACACGGACTTACCTGCCCTGCATCGTTGCTATAGCCGACGAACTGCCTCCTTTCTAAGGGGGGCGGTTCGTGCGGTGTCACAGCGACGTCAGACGGCAACCGTCCAATAGAAGCAGAGGGGCGGAGATGAGTGGGACGAACATCCCGCCCACCTCCTTCTTTCCTCATTGCGGGTGGCCGCAGGTGCGAAGTTGTTCCTCGTTCCTGCGGTGTCACACATAGCGATGTGTGCTGCCACAGGAACGACAAACAACCTCGCTACTGATCAGACAACGATTTTTGGTAAATGAACGGCGTATCACAGACCAATGATTTTTGCCTCTTTTGCGATCGTTTAAGGTCGCTCGGTGTTACACGCTGCAATTTCGTTAACGACGCCGGATGTGCGTCACAAACACCGTGACCCCGACGATATATCGTTAACGATGTCGCAGCGTGTAAAGCACCCTTTAGGATGTGCCATATATTCCATTCCACTTCCTTCCCTCTAATACATTTGTCAAAAGCCTATTGTGACCTGCATTTGGTAGTATTATAGTAATAGCGTTACTATTAGTAGTGCTGTTTCTTCTGCTGCTAACATGTCACAAATTCTTTGTCATAGTATATTTTCCTCTACGCCTATTGACATTACAAAATTACTTTAAAGGACAGTTACCATTTGGTGTTTTAAATGATAAGTATTCCAAAATTTCACTATATATTCCACACATTCTGGACACGATGGAGAACATGTATCAAGCAACTCAACATTTTTGATTAGCGCATCATTCTATCTTGACATCAGCACACACAACTTTACGAGAATGACTTTTTCTGT
Organism: Anomaloglossus baeobatrachus; assembly: GCF_048569485.1. Lineage (NCBI taxonomy): Eukaryota > Metazoa > Chordata > Amphibia > Anura > Aromobatidae > Anomaloglossus > Anomaloglossus baeobatrachus. The sequence goes on from NC_134361.1 coordinate 179,506,285, forward strand.
TGCTTTCTATGGTTGTACAGCTGAATTGCATATGCATGTTCCTTCTTGGATATGTTATATTGTATCATGTGCCAGTTACATTTTTGATGGTCTAACGCATAGTGTCTATATGATTAACAGCCCCATAAGAGAACAACTGTTGTATCTATATCAAAATCCCGAATGCTCATTTTTTTTACACTATGAACCATATGTTACTACATATTCCACATATTAAATAATAGTTAAATGTCAGCCTAATGTTAGCAATGTTTAAATTGTAAATCTCACGCAGATAAAAAACTAAATAAATTGAGCATATTTACATAATAAATAAACCTCTACATTTATCACTTCCTTAATGACCTAAAATTAGTTTTCAGTGGACCAGATCATGGACAATGATTATTTATTTCTTTTTTTATTCTGCTTTTTTCTTCATTAGACAAACAATATTTACAAAAAATAATCAAGCCGTCTCTTACTATAAGCTATCATTTGCATGGGAAAAAAAAATAGAGGAAATAAAATAGTCTCAGACTATAAAGCCAAGGCCAACACTAAAAATGTTCAGGTTATTGTGCCAAAATATCAAAAAAAGTCAAGATTGTCAGGAAAAAATATTTCACCAAAAGAACTTGATACAAATGGTGAAGCGGAGTGGTCCAAATGTTATGATTTAGTAGTGTCTTGCTTCAACAGGTCCTGAGTAGCACACTTTATTTTAAATACTATTCAGTCTCCAAACTGGCTCAATAGCCACGTGTGACTTGCATTTCCTTTATGTGTGGCTCGGTAGCCTTGTGTGACTCACAGGCCCATGAAGTGTGGCTCAGTAGCCATGTGTCACATGCAGTCCCATGATGTGTGGCTTGGTAGCCATGTGTGACTCACAGACCCATGATGTGTGGCTCAATAGCCATGTGTGACTCGCAGTCCCATGATGTGTTGCTCAGTAGCCACATGTGACTCGCAGACCCATGATGTGCGGCTCAGTAGCCACGTGTGACTCGAAGTTCCATGATGTGTGGCTCAGTAGCCACGCGTCACTCGCAGTCCCATGATGTGTGATTTGGTAGCCATTTTTAACTCACAGACCCATGATGTTTGGCTCGGTAGCTATGTGTAACTCACTGGCCCATGATGTGTGGCTAGGTAGCCATGTGTGACTCTCTGTCCCATGATGTCTCCCTCTGTAGCCACGTGTGACCCACAGGCCCATGATGTGTGCTGTGGGCTCAGTAGCGATGTGTGATTCGCAGGCCCATGATATGTGGCTCGGTAGCCATATGTGACTCACTGGCTCATGATGTTTGGCTCAGTAGCCACATGTGACTCGCAGTCCCATGATATGTGGCTTGGTAGCCATATGTGACTCACTGACCCATGATGTGTGGCTCAGTAGCCACGTGTGACTCACAGGACCATGATGTGTGGCTTAATAGCCTTGTGTGACTCGCAAGCCCATGATGTGTAGCTCAGTAGCCACATGTGACTCGCAGTCCCATGATGTGTGGCTCAGTAGCCATTTGTCACTCGCAGTCCCATGATGTGTGGCTCAGTAGCTACGTTTGACTCACAGGCCCTTTATGTGTGGCTCGGTAGCCATGTGTGACTCACAGGCCCATGATTTGAGGTTCAGTAGCCATGTGTAACTCGCAGGCCCATGATGTGTGGCTCAGTAGCCACGTGTGACTCGCAGTCCCATGATGTGTAGCTAAAATGTACTTTGGTGCAGTTCGCTAGCATGTAATGATTCTAATGAATAATTTTGCAAAATAGAATGGAGGGTGGCAATTGACATATGTATAGCACTTTCAATTCTTTATTATTACTGCCATACCTTTAGATTTCCAGAGATAAAACTGAAAAGAGTTATTTTTTTATGTCTACAATGTTTATTTGTTTGATGACTTTGAACATTTATTTATCCATTATATGGAAAGGTTTTTAGATTTTAACCCGAGACGCGGATAAACAAGAATTAAATGAAATATAATTTAAATGTATTTTAGTCCTCACCGACATTCCACGCCAGGAAGAATATTTCCACAATAACCGTTTGAAAAATACACACATACTGTTACGTCCGGGTGGTGGAAACACTGGACCGTACACCGGGTTCCCTTGGGGAGGCAGTCAGGCCGGTCACCCCGCCAGAGGGTCTTGATGCACGGCAGCCGAAGCACTATTGGTAGCAAGACAGTCCGTAGGGGAGCTGGAAGGTAGATGTCGCTGAGAACACGGAATTCTAGACAGTAGTCCGGGTGACGAGGCTCAGGGTCCGAGGCCGGGTTGTAGAGTCAGGCGGGATCCGGAACCTGCTGAGCGATGGGACGGGTCACCAAACGGAGCCAGGGACTGGAGACGGGCGGAGCTGCAGAGGTGGTGGAACATCCGCCGAAGTCACCGTCAGGGTACTGGCACGGACGTGGTTCGGAGCGGCTGGCGTGGCAGGACAGGCTCTGCGAGACAGACAGGGGTTAATACAGGACACAGCAATACGGGGACCTGAACTCCTAGCTTACTAAACACGTAGAACAGGCCCCGCCCACCAGGAAAGAGAATCCTAATATACCCTGTACCTGTCTATGCAATTTCCTGTTTCTAGGTGCTGGCCCTTTAAGAACGGGTCAATGACCGCGCCCTAATGCGCATGCGCGAGGCCCATGTGCCAGAAGCCAATCCAGGGAGCGGTGCAGAGGAAGCAGGAGTGCCCGGCTGAGTGTCCTACGTCGCAGAGGAGTGCCGGGAGCGGGGAGCTGGACGCATGGAGGGCGCAGGCGAGGAAGAGGGGACCGGGACCGGAGTGGTGAGCCGGGGACGCCGCCGGGAAGCGGGGAGCGGGCCACGGGGACCGGAGAGCGGGGCACGGGGACCGGGAAGCGTGACAGTACCCCCTCCCCCACGCCCCCCTCCCCGAAACCGGGACATTAAAGCACGAATCAGAGGAGTGCCAACATTCTCCCGGGGCTCCCAGGACCTATCCTGGGGACCATAACCCGCCCAGTCCACCAGGAAGTATTGCCGACCTCGCACGGTCTTCATGGCCACGATATCCCTTACCGCATAGATGTCATCGTCAGCGATGGGAGGAGGAGCAGTACCGGCACCAGCGGAGAAGGGACCAAGGACAACAGGCTTGAGCAAGGAGACATGGAAGGAGTTGGGTATCCGCATCGTGGCTGTGAGCTGCAGCTTGTAGGAGACAGCATTAATCTTGCTGATGACTTTAAACGGCCCGATGTAACGAGGACCCAACTTGTACGATGGCAACTTCAATCGGACATATTTGGATGCAAGCCAGACCAGATTACCTGGGGAGAAACACGGGGGATCCAGGCGCCTCTTGTCCGCATGTCTCTTCATCCGCAAAGAAGCACGTTCTAGGGAAGACTTGACAGAGTTCCATGTAGCTGAGAAGTCCTGGACCAGAGCATCTGCTGCGGGGACATCGGAAGCCGAGGATACTGGCAACGGGACAGAAGGCTGAAGTCCGCAAACGACCTGGAAGGGAGAGCTGGAGGTGGACTCGCTGATGTGTTGGTTGTGGGAGAATTCAGCCCAAGGTAGGAGCGTGGACCAATCGTCATGATGGATGTTGACGTAGTGGCGCAGGAAGGAGGTCAGGATCTGATTGACCTGTTCCACTTGGCCATTCGACTGAGGATGGTAGGCCGAAGAAAAGTCCAAGGATACTCCCAGATGTTTGCAGAGAGCCCTCCAGAAGCGCGAGGTAAACTGAGTTCCTCTGTCGGACACAATGTGTGCGGGAAAGCCATGCAATCGGAATATGTGTTGTATGAAGGAGTCAGCTAGCTCCTGGGCAGAGGGCAGCCCGGCCATGGGAACGAAGTGAGCCATCTTTGAGAAACGGTCCACCACAACCCATATGACCGTGTGTCCGGAGGATAAGGGTAAGTCCGTAATGAAGTCCATTGCAATATGTTGCCACGGAACGGAAGGAATGGGCAGAGGCAGAAGACGTCCATATGGTAGGTGCTTGGGTGTCTTGTTCCGGGCACAGGATGGACAGGCTGAGACGAAGGTTGCTACGTCTTTATGGAGGGACGTCCACCAATAGTGACGGACAATCGTACTCCAAGTCTTCTTCTGACCAGCATGGCCGGCGATCTTCGAGGCATGGCCCCATTGCAGGACTCTGTCTGTCAGTATCGGAGACATAGGTTTTCCCAGGGGGTATCTGAGTCAGAGCGACAGGAGCCACCGGAATGACTTTACTGGGGCTGATGATGGGCTGGAACGTCTCCTCCTCCAGCTCTACGGGCACGAAGGACCTGGACAAAGCGTCTGCCCGCATGTTCTTATCCGCGGGCCGAAAATGGAGTTGGAAATCAAATCGAGCAAAAAACAAGGACCAGCGGGCTTGTCGCGGGTTCAGTCTTTGGGCTGACCGCAGGTACTCCAGATTCTTGTGGTCCGTGTAGATGATCACAGGATATACTGCTCCCTCCAAGAGGTAGCGCCATTCCTCCAAGGCCAGCTTGATGGCCAGTAGCTCCCGATCCCCGATGGTGTAGTTGCGTTCTGGTGCCGAGAAGCTCTTGGAGAAGAATCCGCACGTGACCATCTTCCCGGAGGAGGATTTCTGCATCAACACTGCCCCGGCTCCTGAGGAGGAGGCATCCACCTCTAAGGTGAACTGTTGGTTCAGTTCAGGGCGATGGAGAACCGGAGAAGAAACAAACGCCTGTTTCAAAGAGCAGAACGCGGCATCGGCCGCAGGTGGCCAGTCCTTAGGATTAGCTCCCTTCTTAGTCAAGGCAGAGAGAGGCGCAGTCAGGGCAGAGAAGTGCGGGATGAATTGACGATAATAGTTTGCAAAGCCAAGGAAGCGTTGGATAGCCTTCAGTCCGGAAGGAGGAGGCCAGTTGAGGATGGAAGACACTTTCTCTGGGTCCATCTGCAGGCCAGTGTCCGAGATTATATAACCCAGGAAGGGAAGACTTTTCAAAGACGCACTTCTTGTACTTGGCGTACAGACGGTTCTCTCTAAGCCTTTGGAGTACTAGCTGCACGTTCTCTCTGTGGGTCTGTAGGTCCGGAGAGAAGACCAGGATGTCATCCAAATATACCACGACACAAACATAAAGGAGATCTCTGAACACGTCGTTCACCAATTCTTGGAAGACTGCCGGATAATTACACAGACCAAAGGGCATGACACAATACTCGTAGTGCCCATCCCGAGTGTTGAATGCGGTCTTCCATTCGTCTCCAGAGCGAATGCGAACCAGGTTATAGGCCCCACGGAGGTCCAACTTGGTGAATACACGAGCTCCTCGGAGCCGATCGAATAGTTCGGGGATGAGTGGCAGAGGGTATTTGTTTTTTACAGTGATCTGGTTTAATCCCCGGTAGTCAATGCAAGGGCGCAGATCACCTTCCTTCTTCTTCACGAAGAAAAAACCTGCTCCGGCAGGGGACGAAGATCTCCAAATGAACCCCTTTGCCAGGCTCTCGGTGATATAGGCAGACATGGCCCGTGTTTCAGCAGGGGACAAGGGGTATATCCTTCCTCTAGGAGGCGTAGTTCCCGACAGTAAGTCGATGGCACAGTCGTAGGGACGATGAGGCGGAACTACCTCTGACTGCTTTTTATCAAACACGTCCGTGAAGGACCAGTAGGCAGAAGGCAGTCCTGGTAGAGACTCTGGAACCGGAGGTCGTCGGATGGGCTGTACGGATTTCAGACATCTCTCGTGACACGAGGAGCCCCATCGGGTAATTTCACCTGTACTCCAGCTGACTGACGGTTCGTGTGCCCGTAACCATGGGAGTCCCAGCAGGATCTGATGAGACATGCGCGGGAGGACGTAGAAGGTGATATTTTCGGTGTGCAGAGCACCGATCCGTAATTCCACAGGCTTGGTGATCAGCGAGACGGTGTCAGAGAGGGGTCTCCCATCTACAGAGGCAATCACCAGCGGTGTTTCTAGTGGGAGAACAGGCACCTGGTACTTATCCACTATCCACCGTGGCCTGCTGGATGAAGTTGCCTGCTGCTCCGGAATCGAGATATGCCTCTGCCGTGAACCGAGTCTCTTCTGTAGGCACTTGAACAGTCCATGTCACGGAGTCTGAGAGAGTCCCAGCACCTAGGGTGGCCTCTCCTACCAAGCCTAGGCTTTGGAGTTTCCCGGCTTCTCGGGACAAGAACGTAGCAGGTGTGTGCCATCACCGCAGTAGAAGCAGAGACCCTTTGCTAGTCGTTCTGCTCGGCGTTGCTCAGACTGCCTCAGGCGGGCTCGTAGGTAGACGCGCCAGGTGACGCCGACTGGGGAGCGATAGACTTCAGTGGTGGAGAGGAGTGCCTTATCGGACGCCTCTCGCGGGACACCTCTTTGGATCGTTCCTGAAAGTGAAGATCCACTCGAGTCGCTAGAGCGATCAGGGCATCCAGAGTGGAAGGCACGTCACGACCAGCCAGCTCATCTTTAATACGACCCGAGAGTCCCTCCCAGAAGGCGGCGGTTAGGGCCTCATTGTTCCACCCTAATTCCGAGGCCAAGGTGCGGAAGCGGATATCATATTGGCCCACTGTCAGAGTCCCCTGACGTAGCCTGAGGAGCGATGAGGCGGACGCGGAGGCGCGTCCGGGCTCGTCAAAGGTGCTACGAAAAGCCTGCAGGAACTCCTGGATGTTGGTGGTTACCGGATCCTCCTTCTCCCACAAGGGGTTCATCCAGGCCAGTGCCTCTCCCTCAAGATGGGACATCACGAACGCGACCTTGGCTTGGTCAGAGGCAAAAAGGTGCGGCAGCAGCTTGAAATGGAGGGAGCACTGATTTATGAATCCCCTGCAGGTCTTGGGATCTCCGGCGTACCGGGGTGGTGAGGCCAAACGAAGTTTGGAAGTATCCGAGGAGGCTGCCACGGGAACTGCGGCCGTGGACTGTGCAGTAGAAGCCGGAGATGCCAAGGACGTGGCAGTTGCTTGTAGCGTGTTCAGGCGGGTATCCACCGAGGACATGAAGGCCAGCATGCGGGACTGGGTCTCGCGCTGTCGTACGAGTTCCTGCTGCAAGGTGCCCAGCTGGGCCGCTAGTGCTTCGGCGGGATCCATGGCCTGTTCTAGCTGTTACGTCTGGGTGGTGGAAACACTGGACCGTACACCAGGTTCCCTTGGGGAGGCAGTCAGGCCGGTCACCCCGCCAGAGGGTCTTGATGCACGGCAGCCGAAGCACTATTGGTAGCAAGACAGTCCGTAGGGGAGCTGGAAGGTAGATGTCGCTGAGAACACGGAATTCTAGACAGTAGTCCGGGTGACGAGGCTCAGGGTCCGAGGCCGGGTTGTAGGGTCAGGCGGGATCCGGAACCTGCTGAGCGATGGGACGGGTCACCAAACGGAGCCAGGGACTGGAGACGGGCGGAGCTGCAGAGGTGGTGGAACATCCGCCGAAGTCACCGTCAGGGTACTGGCACGGACTTGGTTCGGAGCGGCTGGCGTGGCAGGACAGGCTCTGCGAGACAGACAGGGGTTAATACAGGTATGGGAATACGTATTTATACCTTTCACGACCATATGTTTTGTATATTTCTATTAACTTACTGTATGGTGATTCTTCCATTTTTTCCTTCTCTAGAGATGAAGTGTTCGTTGTTGTACATATATGGAACATGAAACTCTCTTTGATTTTGCTTTGTACTATGTATCAATATGTAGACCTTGTTTTTATATTGATCATCCCGAATCACCTTTGTACATCCAGACACATTGTATATTTGTGATAATACAAACTTTGCTTATATGTACTTACTAACATACTTTTCTTTCTGTATATCTTCATCATAGAATATCTCTGACGAAGGCCTGTATGTTAAGGCCGAAATGTTAGAACCAATTTTTTGACCTTTGTATCAAAAAAAACAAGCAAATTGAATTTCAAGCATCATCTTGACTCAGACTCTCATCTTCTAGTCTGCCCGAGTTAACCTTTTTGTATACTGCGATATTTCCTCGGTGCACCTACTACATAAATAGTGAGCCAGACTCTATTGTCTTCTATATACGGGTTACAGACAGTCATGTGTTTTCTGGCTATAGAAGGTCCCAGCATTTGGCTGCGCAAACTGTTCCCTGACTTTCTATTGTTCCTGCCGTCGTTATTCATTGGTATAGGTAGCTTTCCTCCTGGATTTTCATCTCTCCCTCTTTTGGACCCAGCAGGAGCTCACCTTCCACCCAGTTGCTGATCATCAGTATTCCCTTGGTGCTTAAATACTTCCTTCATCCCTGGACTGGTGCTGGTGATATTATTCAGTTCATTATTGCTCTGGTTGCAAGCAGGTGGCTTGTACTCCTCTGTGGTACTGTTGCTGAAGCTTTGCTGAACTCCTGCCTGTGCAATCTGTGGATAAGTAGTTCATGATTTTTCCCCTGTGTGTCCCACTTGTGTCTTTTTATTTAGCATTTAGTGAGATTAACAAAAAGCTCATCCCATCCGTTTCCTATTTAGGTCCCAGCACCAGGGATACCTAGGGTCAGGTATCTGACTTGATACATAGGTGTGGAATCTATCTAGACTGGTGAGGGACCCCAGGGAGAAGCAGGAGGTTTGGTCAGGGGTTACTATCTCCCTCTTCCCTAGACGCAGGGTTCCCCTTACCTTACCTTTCGCCTCTTGCTTGGTACGTCACACTTAAATAGCACTATCATATTCCTTAGCGCTTCCCAGACATTGTCAGCCTACCGTTCTCATTTCAGAAGCTGAAACCTTCTACAATCAGCTGTCATTAAAGATGGGCAAATCCACTGATGTCCGGTTTGGGACTGGACTTGTCCTGAACTTGACCCCGGACGATGAACCCCATAAAGTCAAAGGGCCCGAACTTAAGTACTATATAACAGTGTTAGTAATAGTAAGCTCTAGGGCAGCAAAAGGAAGCAAAATGGGGATTAAAGCAGGATAATCAGGATATGTTCACACTGAGCGTTTTCGCAGCATTTTTTAGCTACATATTTGCCTTGGTTTTATGCAAATCCATGCTAATAAAACGGTACTTTTTACAGTCCCTGCAAAGTCTATGAGATTTCAGAAATCTCGTGCACACACACACAAACTTGTTAGGATTTTTTCCTGACGGTTTTGTGAAACACCTCTGATTTTGCTGCGTTTTGAAAAGAATGAACATGTCAATTCTTTTCAGCGCTTTTGCCACACTTTTTCAACCTAGTGAAAGGTGGACTCGCAGATACCCTGGATCGGTGGGTCTAACCGGGTTAATAAAAAACCCGGTTCCAGCACGGAATTGATCCAGGGTATCTGGCCGGCACTTAAAAATGGGGGGTGGGGATAGGGAGATTGGAGCAGGTGCACTATAACATTGGCGCGGCTTTACGCTCCCGCGGCTCATCCACTTCCCCGCTCATTACATATTCACTGTTTCATCTGTGATTGGTTGCAGTCAGATGCGCCCCCATCATCGGACTGCAACCAATCACAGACCTGGTCTGCGGGTCTAGTGTAGAGAGAATGAGTGAGCCACTCATTCAGCGGGAACCTCACTGAGGCTATTTACAGTCACAGGTATCACCAGCTGTGACCGGAAATCATCTGAGTGAAGTGACCGGTGATTGTGTGACTCATTCTCTGGAGCTCACAGCGGGCAGTCCTGTTCTATGGCACTGACTGTGATCTTCAGATGTAGCAGAGCTGAATTATCTTGGGACCTCGTGTGGATTACGTCAGACCTGCAGGGGTGATTATGGGGTTTGTAAAGTGGTGAAAGAGGGGGCTTTGTGTATTTTATTTCAAATGAAGCATTTTTTCAGTGTTTGTGTTTATTTCTTCTCACTTATTACAGATTGATGATGTGGGATTCTCATAGATGCCTACTATTACCAATCTAGGGCTTAGTCGCAGCTATGAACTGCGATTAACTCCTTATTACCCCGATTGCCACTGCACCAGGGCAATTCGGGAAGAGTCGGGTAAAGTGCTGGGATTGTCGCATCCAATGGATGTGAGAATCCTGGGCGGCTGCAAGCTGATATTTTTAGGCTGGGTCTCTCCGGCCTGAATATACCAGACCCAAGCTGTGGGCTTTATCTTGGCTGGATATCAAAATTGGGGGAACAGCAGGCTGTTTTTTTTTTTAAATTATTTATTTAAATAATTAAAAAATATCTTGGGGTCCCTCTTATTTTGATACACAGCCAAGATAAGCACACAGCTGGAGGCTGCAGCCTGTGGCTGTAATCTTTATCTATGCTGAGTATCATCATAATATGGGGGGAGCCTACGTCATTTTTTTAATTTAGTTATTTCTTTTTTACTGTACGATAGACCCACAGATTCCAGTAGAGGGGAAAGCAGTGAATATGCATGAGGCTAATGAGCGGCACCGGAAGTAGAAGTAGCCGCAGTAGCAGGTACGGATGAGCCTAGAATGTATGGGCTCCTTCCAGGTTATTGGGCGTCACCAGCTGGGTTACTGGGCGTGAACGACTTGGTTAGTGAGCTTGGTGATGTTTTCTCCCTTCCACTACAATCATGCTTCGCCTTACTGCTCCCCAAGTGGTAGGGGCCTGTTGAATGATGTCATACCTAGAAGGAGCCAATACACTCTAGTATCTACCAGAGACTGGTAAGTATAGCGCGTTTGCTTTACTTTTTTTGTTTTCTTTCTACCATTTGTTTTACTAGTCGAGTGCCGGATCCAGATCAATCCTGGCTCGGCCCAGCACTTGGGTCTTCTTTACCCTTGTTGGTCTTGACATCACAGAAAAAACGCTGTAAAAACTCCCCAAAAAATGCCACAAAAAATGCACCAAAACGGCAAATGACTCCCATGAGATATCCTGCCACAAGATCAGTTTTTGGTCAGGAAAAAAATGCTGCTAAAACGTCCTGTGTGAAGATAGCCTTACAGCAGCCAATCACAGATTCCGGCAGTCTGACTGCAACCAATCACAGATGCTGTCACAGAGAGTGGGCAGGGAAGCAGTGAATATTCATAAGGTTTAATGAGCAGACCCAGAAGCAGTGTGAGAGCCGCTCGGAAACTCGGTAGGTATAATTGTATGGCTTTAATCGCCATTTTGCTTCTTTTTTGTTTATTTTTTTTACATTTTTATCTGAGTGCCTGAATCTTAAAAGCAACACGGACTTCCCTAAGCCGACCATGTTAGAGGTCCGGTAAGGACCCTGAACTTTACAATTTGGGTTCGCCCATCTCTAGCTGTGATCACAGTTGCATATTTCCTTTGCAGTGGCCACTGCTGGACTAATGTGGTATTACATGGTACATAGTTGCTTGCAGAATTATATTGAGGAGAGTCTCTACAAGGGGATCCCTGCTCCTTGACATCCATATGACCTAATTGGACTACTTTGTACATTAGAATTAGAATATAATATTTGATTTTACATTTTATTTTAGATTATATTATTCATCTCGCACTTAACAGAAGCATTTTGTAATTTTTTTTAATTATTAATTTTGTTTGGAACACTCAGATAATTCTAATACATAGATCGTCATAAAGGCCTATATTGTAAATAATAACCATAAAAAGCATTTCTATAAATCACATACTACAATCAAAATATGTATTATCGTATATTCTACAGAAAGTCTAGAGGAAAAATAAATATTTCAGGTTTTGCAGATTACTTTCATGATTTAATTAAGTCAAATTTAATTTTGCTTATAAGACAAAGGAGAAGGACCAACGATAATTATTTTTATTCCAAGCGAACAAACACTTAATTAGATTTTTTTTTCCAAATGATATTAGAATTATTAATCATCTTTAAAATCAGTCACATGAGGAATGTCCAGAATACAGTTTACTGGAAATCATGCTGATCTGGTAAGGACTTACAGTCAATTAGTTCTTAACACGATTTTGATAGGGTTGTATAGGCAATGACTTTTCTTTAAAAAACAACGTTCAAAAATGTTTCAAATGATTAAATAAATAGAGTTCCCTGCAGTTCCTCCTCTTTCTTTCCTCTCCTCCTTCCTTCTTAGGGTTCCTGCTTCTTCTTCTCTTCACTCCTTAGAGCTCCCTGCTGCTTCTACTTTCTCCTTTGAGTTCCATGTTGTTCCTCCTCCTTCCTCCTTAGGGTTCCCTGCTTCTCCTCCTCACTCCTTAAAGCTCCAAGCTGTTTCTACTCCTTCCTCCTCAGAGTTCTCTGCTGCTCCCATCCTTAAAGCTCCTTGTAGCTCCTCCTTCCTCCTTAGAGTTCCCTGATGCTCCTCTGTCCTCTGTAGAGTTCTCTGTTGCTCCTATGACCTCCTTAGTGTTCCCTGTTGCTCCTCCTCCCTACTTAGAGTTCCCTGTTGTTTTTCCACCCTCATTAAAGATCCCTGCTCTTCTTCCCTACTTAGAGTTCCCAGTAGCTATTCCTCCTTCCTTAGAGTTCCCAGTTGTTCCTCGTCCCCACTTAGAGTTCCCTGTAGCTCATCCTCCCTCCATAGAGTTCCCAGTTGCTCCTCCTACATCCTTAGAGTTCCCTGTTGCTCCCCCTCCTTCCTAGAGTTTCCTTATTCTCCTCCTCTCTCCTTAGAGTTCCATGTTGCTCTTCTTGCCTACTTAGAGTGCCCTATTGCTCCTCCTCCCTCCTTAGAGTTTTATGTTGCTCCTCCTCCTTTCTTAGAGTTCCTTGCTGCTCCTGTTCCATCAGTTTTTGGGTTCACCCAAAAAAGCAACGCAGTTTAGACTCGTTTTTCTGCCAGGAGATGCAGATTTGGTGCAGAAATTTGCTGCAGAAATGTTCATCTCCTGAAATAAATAAAAGCACCAAAATACGCGATTCTACTTTGACGCATTTTTCTGCCAGGAGATGCAGATTTGGTGTAAAAATTTGTTGCAAAAATCTGCATCAAATCTGCATATTCTGCAGAAAAATCGCACCAAAAAACACGATGCACTTTTTTTTCTGCCATGAGATGTGGTTTTGGTGCATAAATTTGTTGCACCAAACCGCACCTCCTGTCAGAAAAAAAGTGTTAAAACTGCATCATGGTTTTTTGTGCGTTATTCTTCCAGGAACTGCAATTTGGTGCAGATTTCTGCACCAAATTTCTGCACCAAATCTGTATCTTCTGGAAGAAAAATGTAGGACTAGGACTAGGACTATCAGCTGTGTATGCACCAGACTTCTGCACAACACAACTGATGGTCCCAACCAAATTTATAAGGCAAGAAATCCCACTTATTAAACCTGACAGGGCACACCTGTGAAGTGAAAACCATTTCCGGTGACTACCTCTTAAAGCTCATCAAGAGAATGCCAAGAGTGTGCAAAGCAGTAATCAAAGCAAAAGGTGGCTACTTTGAAGAACCTAGAATATAAGACATATTATCAGTTGTTTTACACTTTTTGTTAAGTATTTCATTCCACATGTGTTAATTCATAGTTTTGATGCCTTCAATGTGAATCTACAATTTTCAGAGTCATGAAAATAAAGACAACTCTTTGAATGAGAAGGTGTGTCCAAACTTTTGGTCTGTACTGTACACGACACTTCTTCAACAAGGTAGGGGAATTCATTTAACAGGATACTGTACATATTACATGATGCCTAATAATCAAATTAACAGCTTTATATGGCTCTATGATTATTGGACCAAGTAAAAAAAAACTCAGGTTGGGCTGGAATTTATGACTACAACATAGGCACCAAAAACGCCCCCATGTTATGTCACTGTGAAGCTGGCTAAATGTGTTAAACATGTTACAATATTACAATAATAAAAATCTAAAAAAAATCAAATCAATCACATATACACATAAAAAGTATACCAACCTGAGATTTTAGGATTGCGTCATGCCTGTGGTTCCGGTGTATTTTCAGCCTGTAACCGGTGTGACACGTCACCTCGCACTGCGCCCCATTGTAGTGACCATTTGTATAGTTCAGTTCAGCATTTTCGATCTTTAGCTCTTGACAATCAGTATCCTCGCAAGAATAATGAATACAGCTGCCAAAAAGAAGCAGAAAATGAATCCAAAGTAGCCCAAACCATCATGTTGACTACATAGAAGATGGTGACAATAGTAATAAAATATCACATACAATGGTTTGTAGAACAGAACTTTTCCCACAAACAGAAGGGTATATTATGCTATATTAAATAAAGAAAGCAAATAGAAATTAATATAGGGGAAATTTGGTTAAAAATAAAAAAAATTGGTATGACTGGTGGTGGCAGATACTCAAGGATATCTTTTGAGTACTGGCTCCTAGCACAAAAAAGATGAATCCTAAAGAGCCAACAAGAAAAAGTTTGACTCCCTGAAAAACTTAAAGGGTCACTCCATGCAAATAATTCAAACTAAAGGCTGCTTTACACGCGGCGATTTATTGTGCGATCGCATATACGATCGCACCCACCCCTATCATTTGTGCGTTAGGTGCAATTTGTTGCCCGTGGCGCACAAAGTCGGTAACCCCCATCACACTACTTACCTCCCGAACGACCTCGCTGTGGGCAGTGAACATCCTCTTCCCGAAGGGGGAGGGACGTTCGGCATCACAGTGACGTCACTAAGCGGCCAGCCAATAGAAGCGGAGGGGCGGAGATGAGCGGGACATAACATCCCACCCACCTCCTTCCTTCCGCATTGCCGGCAGGATGCAGGTAAGCTGCAGTCCATCGTTTCCGGGGTGTCACACGGAGCGATGTGTGCTGCCTCGGGACAATGAACAACCGGTGCGCAGAAGGACGCTCGATTTTTAGAAAATGAGCGACGTGTCAACGAGCAATGATAAGGTGAGTATTTTTGCTCGTTCACAGTTGCTCGTAGCTGTCACACGCTACGATATGTCAAACGATGCTGGATGTGCGTCACTAACGACGTGACCCCTACGACATATCGTTAGATATATCGTAGCGTGTAACGGGCACTTTAGACTTTGGTCGAAGTCTTGAGAGTAGGAGATATACTTAACTGCATAATATTACAATAATTTCTATCATGAGGCGCGCATAGCGTTATAGGGAAATTCCTATCTCTGACATACATTGCATATTCTCAACATATATAATATAGTAATGCCGAAAAAGCCTAATAGATTTTGAGAATTGGATTGGTCCGGCACAATCGTGAATAGAGAAGTGAGACTACATCTCTCTCCGTTTCCTTTCATGGGAGTCCGAAAAAAAAGCCAAGAATACTAGGTTGGCCATTTTCAGAAGCTCCATTAAAGCAAATGGTAAGACCTATGCATTAACAACTCCGTCTCTATTCACACGAGTCTTTCGTCTCATATCTTCAATGCTGGAGAGTAGAAGGGGTTAACGCCGTGCTGTCGCCAAAGGATTATAAAAAAGTTGTTGATTTAATGAAAGATTATTTTATTCCATAGGTCTACGCGTTTCGAAGTGAGGACCTATTCTTCAGGACCACAAAGATTCAAAACCTGGGCATAATAGCCACCTAGAGATAAGTTTTTATCTCTAAGTTAAGGGGTCCTTTGTTAGGATCCCGTTAAGAATAAATTGTAACTCTGAAAAAAAACTTATCTCTAGGTGGCTATTATGCCCAGCTTTTGAATCTCCTGAGGAACTCTGTCTATGATGGCGATGGAGGGAAACACGTCGAGTTTCAAATGTGTCTACTGATTGATATGGGAGACAATCTAATGTACTCCATTGATAAGAAGGGTACAGATCTAGGGACAGTTAAGAAATGAATTGTAATTGATCCTGACTATACAATTATTCTGGGGTATATGTGATTACACCTAAGGTGTTTATTTAGTGGACTGTCACCACCCAGAAACAGGAGGAAGAGGACTAACCTTCAATTTAAAACTTTTTTGAATTATTGTATACCTACAAAGGGACAGAAAAGGGAAAGCCGTCGAGGAATGGGGGCACTGTAAAAATAAGGGTGTACTCCATTGACAGGCAGACAAACAGCCCTAGGGATGAGGGACAGAAGCATACCCATATATCCCTTTAGTCATCTGGGGATACCCCGGTTACTCTGTAAAGTCACCTGAAGGTCTCCTCTCCTCTCTGTGGTATATATATATCATTTTTTCTGATAATTTTTTCTGATTTTTTTCTGATTTTTTTGACAATATTTTCTGGGAATATTGACACTTGACAGCCACTACATGGTGTTTATGTATTAATATGTAGTTTTTGTGCTGAAAACACCCTTCACTGCCATTTTGGTACTCCTGTAAAGCCCAGTCACAGGCTAAGCTTCATTGGAGACTGTAGTATTGCAGTTTATAACACATATGTGATTGGATGATTGCAGGGTCAAATCTCCTGGGAAAGTTAAAAAAAAGTTTTTAAATATTTAAAATCCCCCCTTTTCCCCCATGACCAATAAATAAATTAAACTAAATAAACATATCTAGTGTTACCAAGTCTGTAAAAGCGTAGTCTATCAAAATATAAAATAAATTAACCCATGATATAAATGATATAATAAAAAACCTTAAAATGCCAGAATTGCATATTTTTTGTCACTACATCTTCCTAAAAAATTAATTAAAGTGCAATAAAAATGTTATGTCTCTCTAATTTTCATAAATTAAAAAACACTTCATCCATGAAAAAAATAAAAGCGTTACGACTCTCAGAAAATAGTGATAGAAAACAATTTTGTTTTTATAAACTTCTGAATTCTTTTAAAAATTAAATTAAAAAAACTAGATTTTAGTAGATTATATGTCCAAATGGGATAACAGCTAAATCAGTCATAAGAAACAAAGGGTAGTTAATAATAGAACTCACTAGGATTAGGTACAGTTAAAAGTGGGGTACCACATGGGTCAGTATTGGGCCCTCTTCTTTCCTTCTTTTTTAACATATTTATTTATGACCTTGTAGAGGGCATACAGAGTAGAATTTCAATATTAGCAGATGATAATAAACTGTATAAGTTAATCAACACAGTGGCAGATAATTGACATTTATGTAGGCTGGAGACTTGGGCTGTAAAATGGTAATTGCAGTTTAATGTAGATAAATGTAAGGTCATGCAATTGGGTAGAAAAAATTATATGTATAATTATGTACTAAATGGTAAAACACTGGGTAAAACTGTCAATGAAATAGACTTGGGCGCATGGGTGGATGGCACACTCAACTTTAGTTTAATGTCAGGCAGCTACTGCTAAGGCAAATAAAATAATGGGATGCATTAAAGGAGGCATAGATGCTCATGATGAGAACATAATTTTGCATCTATACAAGTCATTAGTGTGACAATACTTAGGACCAGTGTGTACAAACTTGGGATCCAGTGTATAAGAAGGACATAGCTGATTTACAGTGGGTACAGTGAAGAACAATCAAGGTTATCCTACTTGGGGTTATTCAGTTTGGAAAACAAAGGCTTAGTGGCGATCTTATTACAATTTTCAAATATATGAAGGGACAATACAGAGAATTAGCATTTGAATTTGTCTTAATCAACATTCCAAGATATATGTTGAATTCTACAGACTTCAACCTTAACAAACTTTAAAATGATGAAACTATGATAGTACAAAACACAAAAAAATCGCTTGGTTCTGAAATGTTTAAAGGGAATCTGTCACCAGGTTTTTGCTACCTCATCTGAGAGCAGTATGATGTTGTCAAAGAGGCCCTGAATTGAATGGTGTATCACTTAGATTAGTGGCCGCAGACATTTTGAAAGATTTTAGATTTTGCAGTAGTGCTGGGAGAGCTGTCCCTGCCCACACCAGTCTTTCAGTGCACATTTCCTTAGACAAAAACTGCTAATCACAAGAAGGCAGAGTAAAGGTCCAGTCACACTAAGCAACTTACCAGCGATCCCAACAACGATAGGGATCGCTGGTAAGTTGCTAGGAGGTTGCTGGTGAGATGTCACACTGCGACGCTCCAGCGATCCCACCAGCAACCTGACCTGGCAGGGATCGCTGGAGCGTCGCTACACGAGTTGCTGGTGAGCTCACCAGCAACCAGTGACCAGCCCCCAGCGCCTTGTGGAAGATGCTGCGCTTGGTAACTAAGGTAAATATCGGGTAACCAACCCAATATTTACCTTGGTTACCAGCGCACGGAGCTACACGTGCAGAGAGCAGGGAGCAGCGCACACTGAGCGCTGGCTCCCTGCTCTCCTAGTTACAGCACACATCGGGTTAATTACCCGATGTGTGCTGCAGCTACATGTGCACAGAGCAGGGAGCAGCGCACACCGCTTAGCGCTGGCTCCCTGCTCTCTTAGCTACAGCACACATCGGGTTAATTAACCCGATGTGTCCTGCAGCTACATGTGCACAGAGCAGGAGCCGGCACTGACAGTGAGAGCGGCGGAGGCTGGTAACAAAGGTAAATATCGGGTAACCAAGGACAGGGCTTCTTGTTTACCCGATTTTTACTGTGGTTACCAGCCTCCGCAGAAGCCGGCTCCTG
Organism: Anomaloglossus baeobatrachus; assembly: GCF_048569485.1. Classification (NCBI taxonomy): domain Eukaryota; kingdom Metazoa; phylum Chordata; class Amphibia; order Anura; family Aromobatidae; genus Anomaloglossus; species Anomaloglossus baeobatrachus. Next base: position 179,524,646 of record NC_134361.1, read on the forward strand.
CTGCCTGCACATTTAGTTGTTGCTGTCTCGCTGTCACACACAGCGATCTGTGCTTCACAGCGGGACAGCAACAACTAAAAAATGGCCCAGGACATTCAGCAACAACCAACGACCTCACAGCAGGGGCCAGGTTGTTGCTGGATGTCACACACAGCAACATCGCTAGCAACGTCACAAAAGTTGTTCGTTAGCAGCGATGTTGCTAGCGATGTTGCTTAGTGTGACGGGGCCTTAAAGGCTACAACTCATGTGCTGCTGAAACCAACTAATGATAAAGATAACAGGCTTAAGCTAACACTACAGGTAAACAATAAAAGACTGTGAAATAACAGACACAGGGCTTGAAGTCTCTGTTTTAACACTTGCAGCAAGCTGTATTCAGGTGACTTTGCAGAAATCTGCTGACAGAGTCCCTTTAAACGGGATCACTGGAATGATATTGATAGCTTGTCTTTTGCAACATTATATTATTGCCTTTATATATATATAAATCTTTGCAGCGATGGGTTCTGGATTCAAAGCCCACCAAGGACAACAACTGCAAGGAGTTTGTGTGTTCTCTTCGCATTTGCGTGGGTTTCCTCCAGGTTCTCCGGTTTCCTCCTACACTCCAAAGTCATAGTGATAGTGCTTTTATATACCCAATAGGGACAGTGATAATAATGTCAGTAAAGCAATGCAGAATATGATGACAGTATATAAGAGAGTAAAATATCTAGCGTGCACCATATTTTTTTTTTAATTTCCTACTTGATTTATTTTAAGGCAACAGAACTTAAGATTCTCCAGAGTAGATCACTATAATATCTGTCATCTGAGCACACTACATTTTTTCCTTTGTTATTACTTTGTGTTTTTTACTATCCGGGAACTGTTTCGACATCTGGAATGTCAGCTGTACGACAATAATGCTGACTAAGAAGAAATGCTCCTTGGGTCAGAGCACATCCATGAGGAATACGAAGAACACCGTCTAATAAAGGAAAACCTATTTGGCCAAAGAATTTAACTTAAGGTAGTGGTTGTAGGTGATATCACTGAATTCCCAGTTGCAATCTTTCTCGTAAAAAAATGTAGTACAGGTGGAAGTTCAAGGCTGAATGAATAACATTGCCTATTAGCTTTCTCAGATGCCCTCAGAAGGGATCCAGATGTCTCCCAGGTACGTTCCTTTCATTTCTAAGGATAAAACATGTTCTTGTACATCCACTCTGAAGTTAAGATTTCTTATATGTTTTTTTGTCTAAAAATTTCCTAAAAGAGAATCGAATATAATAAATATTTTATCTAATATTTTATGTTATTAAATGTTATGCTTTATATACTTTGTTACATTCATAGAAGGTTTGCTCTTGTTTAAAAAAAAAAAGGCTGGCGAAAACCTATTTTTAATTTTGGAAAACGTTTTGGACAGTGGAAAGAAAATAGAAAACATAAATTTTAAAATAATATTTAAATTTTCAAAGAAAATAGGAAATCATAAGTAGTTTGATCAATAAAAAAACCTTAAAAACCCCATTTAATAACTTGAAAAATGTTTTGGTTCTAGGTTCTCAGTCTTTTGATGTCCACTTGTGTTCTGAATTGGCTTTTATCTTAACCCTGCTTCTGGATTAGAGACGTTATCCAACTGGTAAAAAAAAACATGAAAAATAAACTTCTAATACTGTAAATTAAGGTTCGTATCAATTATTACCATCATTAACCCCCAATTTAGAGTAAACCGCCCTATATTTCTTTAAATCCATACTTTTTGTGACGACTGAAGTCAATTGGTCAACAAAGTGGTCATAGACTATACTACTGAATCACAGCCATGATGCCAGTATTGCCGCACATGATTGCTGTGACCTGCTGTGACTTGCTGCATCATTCATGTTCAGTCCTCACAAACTGTAAGACCCTGAGAACTCCAAGAGGGGCCCTGTCGGATTTCTATAGGTGAGACTAGGTAAATTTTGATGAATTTATTATTTTACAGTATTAGCAGTCAATTTTAGAAAAGTTTAACAAAATAGTTAACCCTTTTAAAAGCTGGATGCCCACTCTGATCCAACTTAAGCCCTACTGACTACTCTTTGCCCATCATTTCTGCCTAATCTCCTCAAATCTGAGATAGCCATCCGTGACAACATTTTTAGATCTGATTCTGTCATTGCACTTGCTCCCCTGGTTTTGACCTCAGATTGTTTTGGGTTTTATTTCCTAAGCTTGCTCTTGTGGTTAGCAGGTTTTTCGCTGGTGCAACCTGAGGGACCCAGTAGCTATATTTTTCCTTAGGAGTTAATGGGTAAGGGTTAGTAAACCCCTTAAACCTCCATAGTGTCATAGTTTTTATGGTTGAAGATAGACAGAAGTTCCTGGAGTTCAACCTATACCCCAGCATGTTGATCTAGAGAACATATGTCAAACTCTGTCCTTCGGGCCAAATCCGGCCCGCAGGCTGATTTTATTTGGCCTGCGATACCGGGTGCTGCTCCTCTCTTTCCCCCATGCCTGGCATCACACTTTCAGCTGTATCCTGGATGCCGATTCAGTTGTAGGTAATGATGGAAGAGGGAACTAAGCCGCTCCCTCCCCATCATTCTGCGTCTGACATCTCAGTGCAGCGGGCATGATGATGTCACTATTTTGTGCCCACTATGCTGAGCAGTGACGAGCCTCATGAGCACTCCTGTGTATGGGACAGATGGCCGAGATGCCTGCACAGGGCCGCCATCAGGGCATTACTACTGTGCCTGGTGTAGGGGGCCCGGTAAAGAGAAGGGGCCCGGACAATTTCAAGGTAAATACTTATCTTTTTTAAGCCCTCGGCAGGACGGGTCCCTTCTCTTCACCAGGCCCCAGTCACAGCAGCAGCAGAGAGGCCCAGCGGTGTCGCTTCACTTCCATACATGACTAATTTGCATGCAACGGGGTGGAGCATGAAAATTAGCCATGTGGTGAAGTGGAGGCAGAGTCATTGGATTGGAGCAGTGCGCGTCATCGCTGGGCCTTGCAGCAGTGTGGTGAGGTCATCACTCTGCAACCTCATTACACTCCTGCAAGTAACAGCGGCAGAGGTGGTGAGGACACGGCAGCCAGCAGGACAGGTAAGTGCTGTGAGCTGAAGATATTCGCCGGGGGGTGTGTGAGGTAGCCCGCCCGCTCATCTCAGCCTGGGGGGGCGCTTATCTGAGACCAGGGGGGCCCGCTTATCTGAGACCGGGGGGGTGGTGAGGCGGCTCGCCTGCTCATCTCAGCCCGGGGGGGGGCCTGCTTATGTGAGACCGGGGGGGAGGGTGAGGTGGCCCACCCACTCATCTCAGCCCGGGGGGCCCGCTTATCTGAGACTGGGGGGCCCGCTTATCTGAGACCAGGGGGGTGGTGAGGCAGCTCACCCGCTCATCTCAGCCCGGGGGGGCAACATATCTGAGACCGGGGGGAGTGAGGTGGCCTGCCCGCTCATCTCAGCATGGGGTCCTGCTTATCTGAGACCGGGGGGGTGGTGAGATGGCCCGCCCGCTCATCTCAGCCCGGGGAGGGTGGTGAGGTGGCCCGCCCGATCATCTCAGCCTGGAGGGGTGGGGGGTGAGGTGGCCCGCCCGCTCATCTCAGCCCGGGGGAGGTGAGGTGGCCCGCCCTCTCATCTCAGACGGGGGGGATGAGATGGTGAGGTGGCCCGCCCGCTGATTTTAGCCCGGGGGGAGTGATTGCAGCAAGAGTCAGCTGATCTCAGACTGGGGGGCCTGCCGACCCCAACTCCTGCCTTGCCTCAGCTAGATGCACGGGAGAGCGCTGATTTGCATCACGGGCAGGTGAGTATAATGTGAATCATGTGTTATGTGCTGCCTGTATGTATTATGTGCTGCCTGTATGTGTTATGTGCTGCCTGTATGTGTTATGTGCTGCCTGATATGTTATGTGCTGCCTGCATGTGTTATGTGCTGCCTGTATGTGTTATGTGCTGCCTGTATGTGTTATGTGCTGTCTGTATGTGTTATGTGCTGCCTGTATGTGTTATGTGCTGTCTGATGTGTTTTGTGCTGCCTGTATGTGTTATGTGCTGCCTGTATGTGTTATGTGCTGTCTGATGTGTTATGTGCTGCCTGTATGTGTTATTTACTGCCTGTATATGTTATGTGCTGTCTGTATGTGTTATATGCTACCTGTATGTGTTATGTGCTGCCTCTATGTGTTATGTGCTGCATGTATGTGTTATGTGCTGCCTGTATGTGTTATGTGCTGTCTGATGTGTTATGTGCTGCCTGTATGTGTTATGTGCTGCCTGTATGTGTTATGTGCTGCCTGTATGTGTTATGTGCTGCCTGTATGTGTTATGTGCTGGCTGTATGTGTTATGTGCTGCCTGTATGTGTTATGTGCTGCCTGTATGTGTTATGTGCTGGCTGTATGTGTTATGTGCTGCCTGTACGTGGTATGTGCTGCCTGTATGTGTTATGTGCTGCATGTATGTGGTATGTGCTGCCTGTATGTGTTATGTGCTGGCTGTATGTGTTATGTGCTGCCTGTACGTGGTATGTGCTGCCTGTATGTGTTATGTGCTGCCTGTATGTGTTATGTGCTGTCTGATGTGTTATGTGCTGCCTGTATGTGTTATGTGCTGCCTGTATGTGTTATGTGCTGCCTGTATGTGTTATGTGCTGCCTGTATGTGTTATGTGCTGGCTGTATGTGTTATGTGCTGCCTGTATGTGTTATGTGCTGCCTGTATGTGTTATGTGCTGGCTGTATGTGTTATGTGCTGCCTGTACGTGGTATGTGCTGCCTGTATGTGTTATGTGCTGCCTGTATGTGTTATGTGCTGCCTGTATGTGTTATGTGCTGGCTGTATGTGTTATGTGCTGCCTGTACGTGGTATGTGCTGCCTGTATGTGGTATGTGCTGCCTGTATGTGTTATGTGCTGCATGTATGTGGTATGTGCTGCCTGTATGTGTTATGTGCTGCCTGTATGTGTTATGTGCTGTCTGATGTGTTATGTGCTGCCTGTATGTGTTATGTGCTGCCTGTATGTGTTATGTGCTGCCTGTATGTGTTATGTGCTGTCTGATGTGTTATGTGCTGCCTGTATGTGTTATGTGCTGCCTGTATGTGTTATGTGCTGTCTGATGTGTTATGTGCTGTCTGATGTGTTATGTGCTGTATGATGTGTTATGTGCTGTCTGATGTGTTATGTGCTGCCTGATGTGTTATGTGCTGTCTGATGTGTTATGTGCTGCCTGTATGTGTTATGTGCTGTCTGATATGTTATGTGCTGTCTGATGTGTTATGGGCTGTCTGATGTGTTATGTGCTGTCTGATGTGTTATGTGCTGCCTGTATGTGTTATGTGCTGCCTGTATGTGTTATGTGCTGCCTATATGTGTCATGTGCTGCCCGTATGTGTTATGTGCTGCCCGTATGTGTTATGTATTGCCTGTATGTGTTATGTATAAGATATGTGTGTCCTGTATAGTGTGCAATATGTAGCTTTCTGTCTATGTATACTATCTGTGTATACAGTCTGTCTGTGTATACTGTGTATGTCTGTGTACACAGTCTGTCTGTCTGTGTACACAGTCTGTCTGTCTGTCTGTCTACACAGTCTGTCTGTCTACACAGTCTGTCTGTCTGTCTACACAGCCTGTCTGTCTACACAGCCTGTCTGTCTGTCTACACAGTCTGTCTGTCTACACAGCCTGTCTGTCTACACAGCCTGTCTGTCTACACAGTCTGTCTGTCTACACAGTCTGTCTGTCTGTCTACACAGTCTGTCTTTCTGTCTACACAGTCTGTCTGTCTTTCTGTCTACACAGTCTGTCTTTCTGTCTACACAGTCTGTCTGTCTACACAGTCTGTCTGTCTACAGTCTGTCTGTCTGTCTACACAGTGTCTGTCTGTCTACACAGTCTGTCTGTCTGTCTACACAGCCTGTCTGTCTACACAGCCTGTCTGTCTACACAGTCTGTCTGTCTACACAGTCTGTCTGTCTGTCTGTCTACACAGTCTGTCTTTCTGTCTACACAGTCTGTCTGTCTACACAGTCTGTCTGTCTGTCAACACAGTGTCTGTCTGTCTGTCTGTCTACACAGTCTGTCTCTCTTTCTGTCTACACAGTCTGTCTGTCTGTCTACACAGTCTGTCTGTCTGTCAACACAATGTGTCTGTCTGTCTGTCTACACAGTCTGTCTGTCTGTCTGTCTACACAGTCTGTCTACACAGCCTGTCTGTCTGTGTACTTTTCTTAAGGAAACAACTTCAAGGGTGCTAACAATTCTGTATATACATACATACATGTTTTTGCAAGAGTGGCAGTGAGACTGTAGGACGTTTGAGTGGTGGAGGGTGGAGGCAGAGCCGGGGGTGGAGCCTGGGCGGAGTCCCAAGGGCCCGAAAATTTTCCCAGTATGGGGCCCTGAAATTCCTAGTGGTGGCCCTGTGCCTGCAGGCCATTCAATCAACTCAAGTATCATTCAGTCAATTAGCATCTAATGAGTATGGCAGGCTTTAGACTCTGCTCAACAGAGTAGCCAGTGACAAGTCTTACCATGAAAGCCTGTTAAGTCTCATTGATCATTGCAGTATGCAAGTTTTACTCAAAGTTTTACAATCCATAGTGTAAAAAAGATAAAAAACACAAGCATGAAATGGCAACATGACTGGGAAATATTAGTATATTGATTAGGTCTGTACAATATTAAAACAGTGCAAAGTTTATTCTTAAAGGGAATTTGTTAGCAGGTTTTTTGCTATGAAACCTGATAGCTGCATAATGTACAGACAGAGAGCCTGATTCTAGGGATGTGTCACTTACTGGACTGCTGGATGACGTTTTGATAGAATCCATGTATTGTGTGCTGTAGATGTAGTAGAGTTAAGACTTTTGGGCAGTGTATAACCCCGCCCCCAACCACTTCCTGTTTATACTGTATTTTGTGGGCAAGCTGCTAATCAGTGGTGGAAGTGGGATTACACAGATTAACCTAACTTGTATGCATGTGAAATCCAGTCCTGTAATGATAATCTCTTGCTAATAAAACACTGATTGTATTGAAACTTCAACACACAGCCTAATAAGTGACCCATTGCTGGAGTCAGGGTCTCAGTGCCTACATCACGCTGCTTTCAGATTAAACTGCAAAAACCTGCTGACAGATTCCCTTTAAAAATATTCTACATTTATCTCAGTGGCTCTTGCTGGACGATAAGTTTTAAACTTTTTTAACTGCACACTCTCTGTAAATTGGCTTATTTTGTGTCACCTTTTACTCCCAAATTTTAGAGCAATTTGATTCATGTTGTTGCCTCTGTGTCTCAATGCCATGCCCCCTTGTCGAATGCCATGCAAAAAGTTTCAAAAAATACATATGCCAAAGTGTGTTTGACTGACAGCTTTCTGTCCATATACAGTGTACACAGAAAGCTGTCAATCAATGGTGGGGGCATGGTTGGATCTTTTGAAAAAAAAAATTTTTACTCGCATATCAATTCCTCACTAGTTCCTCATATGTAAATGAGGCGGCTTTGGTGCACCTTTGGCGATGACAAGTGCTTAGTGCACCATTACGCCCCCTCATTTACAATCTTTTGCCCCTTCAGTTATGAAGATTGCAGTGCTATAAGAAGTGCTGTATGTATTGAATCCTCAGCCGCACACATATTGATATTGCATGAGAAGAGAGAGCAGAACATGTCAGTTTTTGCAGGTGTGCTGCGATCAGCAGCTGCCACTTGCTGCACAGAGGAGCGCACAGAGGAGCGCACAGAGGAGCGCACAGCAGCGGGCGGCCGATGCCGAAAGGAGAAGGAGATCTCGGCTGCTCACTTCTGTGTGATCAAATCTTGTGTGTAGTGACTACTGCTGCTGCAGACAGGACAGACCACTCAGAGGGGATCTGCCCACACTGAGAGTTTGTGATCTTTTAACTGCTGTAATGTTAGGCCATGTGCACACGTTGAGTATTTGGTGATTTTGTTTTTAACCTCACTATTTGTACGACAAAAACAGGAGTGGAACAATCAGAGGAAAAGTATAATAGAAACATGGGCACATCTCTATTTTTCACCCACTCCTGGCATGGGATTACAAATTCTGAGGTAAAAAACTCACCAAACATTCAACATGTTCACATGGCCTTAATACTGAGGTAAAAAAAACTCACTACATTTAGTTAATACTGAGGTAAAAAACTCACCAAAACCTCAATGTGTGCACAATTCCTTAACACTGAGGTAAAAAACTCACCAAAAACTCAACGTGCACACATGGCCTTAATACTGAAGTAAAAAAAAAACAAATACTTAACGTGTGCACATGGCCTTAATACTGAGGTAAAAAACTCACCAAATACTCAATGTGTGCACATGGTCTTAATGCTGAGGTAAAAAAAAACCCTCACCAAATACTCAATGTGTGCACATGGCCTTAATACTGAGGTAAAAAAACTCACCAAACACTCAATGTGTGCACATGGCCTTAATACTGAGGTAAAAAACTCACCACATTTCCTTAATACTGAGGTAAAAAACTCACCAAATACTCAATGTGTGCACAATTCCTTAACACTGAGGTAAAAAAACTCACCAAAAAACTCAACGTGCACACATGGCCTTAATACTGAAGTAAAAAAAAACCAAATACTTAACGTGTGCACATGGCCTTAATACTGAGGTAAAAAACTCACCAAATACTCAATGTGTGCACATGGTCTTAATGCTGAGGTAAAAAAAACCCCTCACCAAATACTCAATGTGTGCACATGGCCTTAATACTGAGGTAAAAACTCACCAAATACTCAACATGTGCACGTGGCCTTAGGCGGGCTTTACACGCTGCGACATCGCTAGCAATTGCTAGCGATGTCGAGCGCTATAGCACCCGCCCCCGTCGTACATGTGGTGCTTGCTGCCGTAGCGAACATTATCGCTACGGCAGCTTCACACGCACATACCTGGTCGGTGACGTCGCTGTGACCGCCAAACAATCCCTCCTTCAAGAGGGAGGTGCGTTCGGCGTCACAGCGACGTCACCGCGACGTCACTAAGTGGCCGGCCAATAGAAGCGGAGGGGCGGAAATGAGCGGGACATAACATCCCGCCCACCTTCTCCCTTCCGCATTGCCGGGGGAGGCAGGTAAGGAGATGTTTGTCGTTCCTGCGGCTTCACACACAGCGATGTTTGGTGCTGCAGGAAAGACAACCAACATCGTATCTGCAGCAGTAATGACATTATGGAAATGAACGACGTGACACAGATCAGCGTTTTTTTACGCTTTTGCGCTCGTTCATCGTCGCACCTAGGATTTACACATTGCAATGACGCTACCGGCGCCGGATGTGCGTCACTAACAACGTGACCCCAACGATATATCGGTAGCGATGTCGCAACGTGTAAAGCCCGCCTTAGTATATGAATAGCTGAAGGGTGTGCAAGGGTGGATGATGGTAATCGAGGGAATGCAATGGTGCACTGAGCTCTTGGCCATACTAAGGGTGCATCACAGCGCCCTCATTTACATATTATTATTTATTATTATAGCGCCATTTATTCCATGGCACTTTAGAAATAGGGTATACATAGCAAACAAGTAGAACAATCGTGAACATTACAAAAAAAGACTGGTACAGGAGGATAACAACCTGCCCGCGAGGGATCACAGTCTACAGGGGATGGGTGAGGGTACAATAGGTGAGGACTAGGGATGATCGAATACCTCACTTATTCGGCTTTGTGAATATTTTCCGAATAGGTCACCGCTATGCGAATATTCGATGCGCAATGTAAGTCAATAGGAAGCCTGAATAGTTCCGAATAGCTGCTATTCGGGTTTCCCATAGACTTACATTACACATCGAATATTCGCGAATAGTCAAATAGCGGCGACCTATTCGGAAAATATTCGCGATGCCGAATTTTTGAGGTATTCGATCATCCCTAGTGAGGACATATGTAATAAAACTGTTTTTAAAATAAAAAGAAATAAGGAAAATCTGTACTACCAGTACGATTTTTAGAGGGGCTAAGTTCCCAATATGGCTGTATAAATGGTTTAATTTCAGTTTTGGAGGGAGATAGACTCCCTTTAAGGCTAGAGAATCAGACTGATTATGGTAATTAAACTGTGATCAAACTCCGATCTGAGTATCGGCTTAGTGTCATCCGACTTTTGGATGAGAGAATCAGTGCACACTGTGAAGAGAATATTGGGAACAAATTTTCTCCATTGTGTGAGTCCTTAGAAATCGTACAGTACTCGAATGATATCTGAGTTCAGTCCAATGTTTTCCACGGATCCTTGACTTACATGGGTGACTGTCATCTGACTCGACATGAGAAAAAACTCACAGATCAGGACAGCGATTGAGTAACATAGATGAGTGTCATACCTAAAAAAATGTAGGATAGTACTCATCCGATGTACAGTGCCTACAAGTAGTATTCAACCCCCTGCAGATTTAGCAGGTTTACACATTCGGAATTAACTTGGCATTGTGACATTTGGACTGTAGATCAGCCTGGAAGTGTGAAATGCACTGCAGCAAAAAAGAATGTTGGTTTTTTTTTAATTTTTTTTTTAAATTGTGAAAAGTTTATTCAGAGGGTCATTTATTATTCAACCCCTCAAACCACAAGAATTCTGTTTGGTTCCCCTAAAGTATTAAGAAGTATTTCAGGCACAAAGAACAATGAGCTTCACATGTTTGGATTAATTATCTCTTTTTCCAGCCTTTTCTGACTAATTAAGACCCTCCCCAAACTTGTGAACAGCACTCATACTTGGTCAACATGGGAAAGACAAACGAGCATTCCAAGGTCATCACAGACAAGATCGTGGAGGGTCACAAGGCTGGCAAGGGGTACAAAACCCTTTCCAAGGAGTTGGGCCTACCTGTCTCCACTGTTTGGAGCATCATCCGGAAGTGGAAGGCTTATGGAACTACTGTTAGCCTTCCACGGCCTGGACAGCCTTTGAAAGTTTCCATCCGTGCCGAGGCCAGGCTTGTCCGAAGAGTCAAGGCTAACCCATGGACAACAAGGAAGGAGCTCCGGGAAGATCTCATAGCAGTGGGGGCATTGGTTTCAGTCAATACCATAAGTAACGTACTCCACCGCAATGGTCTCCGTTCCAGACGAGCCCGTAAGGTACCTTTACTTTCAAAGCGTCATGTCAAGGATCATCTACAGTTTGCTCATGATCACTTGGAGGACTCTGAGACAGACTGGTTCGAGGTTCTCTGGTCTGATGAGACCAAGATCGAGATCTTTGGTGCCAACCACACACGTGACGTTTGGAGACTGGATGGCACTGCATACGACCCCAAGAATACCATCCCTACAGTCAAGCATGGTGGTGGCAGCATCATGCTGTGGGGCTGTTTCTCAGCCAAGGGGCCTGACCATCTGGTCCGCATCCATGGGAAGATGGATAGCACGGCCTACCTGGAGATTTTGGCCAAGAACCTCCGCTCCTCCATCAAGGATCTTAAGATGGGTAGTCATTTCATCTTCCAACAAGCCAACGATCCAAAGCACACAGCCAAGAAAACCAAGGCCTGGTTCAAGAGGGAAAAAATCAAGGTGTTGCAGTGGCCTAGTCAGTCTCCTGACTTTAACCCAATTGAAAACTTGTGGAAGGAGCTCAAGATTAAAGTCTACATGAGACACCCAAAGAACCTAGATAACTTGGAGAAGATCTGCATGGAGGAGTGGGCCAAGATAACTCCAGAGACCTGTGCCGGCCTGATCAGGTCTTATAAAAGACGATTATTAGCTGTAATTGCAAACAAGGGTTATTCCACAAAATATTAAACCTAGGGGTTGAATAATAATTGACCCACACTTTTATGTTGAAAATTTGTTAAAATTTAACTGAGCAACATAACTTGTTGGTGTGTAAGATTTATGCATCTGTTCATAAATCCTGCTCTTGTTTGAAGTTTGCAGGCTCTAACTTATTTGCATCTTATCAAACCTGCTAAATCTGCAGGGGGTTGAATACTACTTGTAGGCACTGTATACGCTGGTGTGAGCGAGCCCTAATACCAACTCTTCTCCACTCTAGCCACTGATTTGCTGCCATGGGCGCATGTTGGTCCCTACTGGAAGAGGGAATCTGCCGAGGGGTCCTGGGTGGGAATACGGAGAAGCGGCAGTGGAGTCTAAATTGTTTTTTTTTCAATATTTTTAGACCATGCTGGGTGTGATATTAGAAAAAAATCAGTTGACATCCCCTTTAAAATAACCAGTAAAGGCCGCTTTACACGCTGCGACATCACTATCGCACCCACCCTCGTCGTTTGTGCTTCACGGGTAAATTGCTGCCCGTGGCGAACAATATCGCTAGGACGCATCAAACGGACTTACCTTCCTAGCGATGTTGCTGTGGGCAGCGAACAACCTCTTTTTTAAGGGGGCGGTTCGTGCAGCGTCACAGTGACGTCAATCAGCGGGCCACCAATAGAAGCAGAGGGGCGGAGAGCAGCCGCATGAACGTCACTCCCACCTCATTGCTGGAGGACGCAGGTACGGTGTTGTTCGTTGTTCCCGGGGTGTTACACGTAGCGATGTGTGCTGCCTCAGGAACGACGAACAACCTGCGTCCAGCACGAGCAATGATATTTTGAAAATGAACAACGTGTCAATGATTAATGATTTGGTGAGTATTTCTGATCGTTAGCGGTCGCACGTAGGTGTCTCACGCAACGACGTCGCTAACGAGGCCGGATGTGCGCCACGAATTCCGTGACACCAACAATATCTCGTTAGCGATGTCGTTGTGTGTAAAGTGGCCTTAATAGTTAGGGATCATGTATCAGATTTACATCGGTACCCAGTAGGTTTTACGTTGCGCCTTCGAATTCACAGACGTAAGAAAACATGTAAATCAGAAGCGTATACGGTAGCTTGGTAGACCTGTCAGCAGATACAGAATATGCTTAAGATGACATCATTAATGTAGGAAATTATTAATGTGACGTTAACATTTCAAGGTAGTATTTCAATCAACGTTCACTAGGTACAATCTGCCGAGGGTCTACATTTTTGGTATAAGGGTCAGGCGCACACTTTCATCTACGGGGTGATAAATTATTTGACGTACATCTGCTCCGCACTGTTTTCCATGAAAGAATGAGCCGTATACAATTCTAGTCTGAACCTTTGAAGAGAACGCTCCCATACAAAGAAGTCTTGTTTACCGGCTATTTAGTTGTTTATCTCGGCACTTCCATACGTTACTGTGAAGGTCACATATGAGGTAGCACGATTGCATGAGTCATCACCATCAATTATGTTCTGCATCCGGGGACCATGAACATTGCAGCTTTTGGGAAGACAACATAAAAGCTTTCTCTTTCATGTGCCTGTTTTCTTTAAGAGGTTATCATGGCAAGGATGTGAAGCATTCCGAACGAGCACAGATTTAGGTTTTTTAATGCTGGGCAGATATGACTTAAAATGGGCATAGTGACTGAAGAATAGAAAGTAAATATGGAAACAATTTTTTTCTTCTGTTCTCCACTCCACTATCATCTGCTCTGATTAGGAGATGATATCTGAAGATAACAGGTAATACGCAGACCCAAAGGACATCTTTTTTTTTTTGTTCGTAATTCATGGACAGACTACAGTTGTAGGAGATCTGGCCATAGCTCTGTGCCAGGGTCGAGGAGGGAGAAACTAGGGAGGTGAAAGGAAGGGCTGGCAGCATATGTAGTCTGGCTGGCACTTGCATCCCCACGCATCCTGCCAAAATCCCCCATCCCTTTAGCTGATAGAAATTAAAAGAAAAAAAACAACAATGGAATCAATGGGATGCAGATCAAAAAAACGGAATTTCTTACATCTCTGTCATGTTATTTTCTAACTGCCCACAACCAACAAATACCAGAAGTAAAGAACTCTTTACGGGATACATCATTTAAAGGGAACCAACCAGCAGGATTTTCATATACACTGTGTGCAGAATTATTAGGCAAGTTGTATTTTAGAGGATTTTTTTTATTACTGATCAACAACTATGTTCTCAATCAACCCAAAAGACTCATAGATATCAAAGCTTAATATTTTTGGAAGTTGGAGTGGGGTTTTTTAGATTTGGCTATCTTAGGAGGATATCTGTTGTGCAGGTAACTATTACTGTGCAGAATTATTAGAAAACTTATTAAAAACAAATATATTCCCATCTCACTTGTTTATTTTCACCAGGTAAACCAATATAACTGCACAAAATTTAGAAATAAACATTTCTGACATGGAAAACCAAAACCCAAAAAATGAGTGACAAATATAGCCACCTTTCTTTCTGATGACACTCAGCAGCCTACCATCCATAGATTCTGTCAGTTGCTTGATCTGTTTACCATCAACATTGCGTGCAGCAGCCACCACAGCCTCCAGACACTGTTCCGAGAGGTGTAGAGTTTTCCCTCCCTGTAGATCTCACATTTTATGAGGGACCACAGGTTCTCAATGGGGTTCAGATCAAGTGAACAATGGCGCCATGTCATTATTTTTTCATCTTTTAGACCTTTACTGGCCAGCCACGCTGTGGAGTAGTTGGATGCATGTGATGGAGCATTGTCTTGCATGAAAATCATGTTATTCTTGTACGACTCCGACTTCTTCCTGTACCACTGCTTGAAGAAGTTGTCTTCCAGAAACTGGCAGTAGGTCTGGGAGTTGAGCTTCCTCAACCCAAAAAGGTCCCACAAGTTTATCTTTGATGATACCAGCCCATACCAGTACCCCCACCTCCACCTTGCTGGCGTCTGAGTCGGAGTGGAGCTCTCTGCCCTTTACTGATCCAGCCTCTGGCCCATCCATCTGGCCCATCAAGAGTGACTCTTAATTCATCAGTCCATAAAATCTTTGAAAAATCAGTCTTAAGATATTTCTTGGCCCAGTCTTGACATTTTATCTTATGTTTCTTGTTCAGAGGTGGTGGTGTTTCAGCCTTCCTTACCTTGGCCATGTCCCTGAGTATGGCACACCTTGTGCTTTTTGATACTGCAGTAATGTTGCAGCTCTGAAATATGGCCAAACTGGTGGCAAATGGCATCTTAGCAGCTTCACGCTTGATTTTCCTCAATTCATGGGCAGTTATTTTGCGCCTTTTTTGCCCAACACGCTTCTTGAGACCCTGTTGGCTATTTGCCATGAAACACTTGATTGTTCAGTGATCACACTTCAAAGGTTTGGCAATTTCAAGACTGCTGCATCCCTCTGCAAGACAGCTCACAATTTTGGACTTTTCAGAGCCCGTCAAATCTTTCTTCTGACCCATTTTGCTAAAGGAAAGGAAGTTGCCTAATAATTAAGCACACCTTATATAGGTTGCTGATGTCATTACACCACACCTCTCCTCATTACAGAGATGCACATAACCTGATTTACTTAATTGGTAGTTGGCTCTCAGCCTATACAGCTTGGAGTAGGACAACATGTATAAAAAGTATAATGTGATCAAAATACTCATTTGCCTAATAATTCTGCACACAGTGTATAAAGTAAAGTCAGTACTATATTGGCACTAGGATGCTGAATGTAAGCATAGCTTTTATTCTTAGATTTGATGTTTTATTTCAGGAATACGCTACAGTTCAAAAGTTTAGGGTCACTTAGATATTTTCTTATTTTTGAAAGAAAAGCACATTTTTTTTCAATGAAGCTAACATTAAATTAAACAGAAATCCACTCTATACATTGTTAATGTGGTAAATGACTATTCTAGCTGCAAACATCTGTTTTTTAATGCAATATTTACATAGGTGTATAGAGGAACATTTCCAACAACCACCACTCCAGAGTTCTATCGGTACATTGTGTTTGCTAACTGTGTTAGAAGGCTAATGGATTTTTAGGAACCCCTTGAAAACCCTTGTACTAGTATGTTAGCACAGCTGAAAACAGTTTTGCTGATTAGAGAAGCTGTAAAACTGACCTTCCTTTGAGCTAGTTGAGAATCTGGTGCATTACATTTGTTGGTTCCATTAAATTCTCAAAATTGCCAGAAAAAGATAACTTTCATGTGAAACTCGACAGTTTATTCTTGTTCTTAGAAATGAAGGATATTCCATGTAGGAAACTGACAAGAAACTGAAGATTTCCTACAATGGTGTGTACTACTCCCTTCAGAAGAAAGCACAAACAGGCTCTAACCAGAGTAGAAAGAGAAGTGGGAGGCCGCGCTGCACAACTGAGCAACAAGGCAAGTACATTAGAGTCTCTAGTTTGAGAAATTGACGCCTCACAGGTCCTCAACTGGCAGCTTCATTAAACAGTACCCGCAAAACGCCAGTGTCAACGTCTACAGTGAAGAGGTGACTCCGGGATGCTGGCCTTCAGGGCAGAGTGGCAAAGAAAAAGCCATATGTGAGACTAGCTAATAAAAGGAAAAGATTATATGGGCAAAAGAACACAGACATTGGACAGAGGAAGATTGGAAATAAGTGTTATGGACAGACGAATGGAAGTTTGAGGTGTTTGGATCACACAGAAGAACATTTGTGAGACGCATAACTACTGAAAAGATGGTGGAAGAGAGCCTGACGCCATCTGTCAAGCATGGTGGAGGTAATGTGATGGTCCGGGGTTGCTTTGGTGCTGGTAAAGTGGGAGATTTGTACAATGTAAAAGGGATTTTGAATAAGAAGGTTATCTCTCCATTTTGCTATCTATTCCCGCCCCTGTCTGTCTGCCTGAACCAGAATTAATGTCTATGACGGCGACAGGGGGAGAAAGGCAAGGCAAGCAAACAGGGGTGGGAATAGATAGCAAGACCCGACCCACATATTTACTTCCTGTTGCACATGTCAATTAAATAACACTGCATTGCGGGAACTTTACTTGCACATATTTCTGAAATAAAACATCCAACTTCAGAATAAAACCTATGCTTACATTCAGCATCCTAGCGCCAGTATAGCACTGGCTTTACTTTATATATGAAAATCCTGCTGGTTGATTCCCTTTAAATGATTTATCCAATAAAGGGAAGTAAAGGGTTCTTTACTTCTGATATTTGGAAATCCTTCTGAATTGTTCCCTTTAATATGCTTCTTTTTTTTTGCACTGACATCATTCTTCATACCAACCTCATATAATTACTGGTCATAGGAACAACCCAGGAATAAAACTGCCCAGTGCTGGACATGAGAGCGCAATATACTAGCTAGAACAAGGTGAATTATTTTTTTTCTGTAATGTTTCTTTAAAAAGAATCCATCACCAAATTTTTGCTACCCCATCTGAGTGCAATATGTTGTAGGGTAAGAGACCCAGATTCCAGTGATGAGTCACTTTCTGGGCTACTTGTTGCAATTTTGATAAAATCCCTGTTTTCTCTGCTGCAGATGTACTAGTTCTCTGAATGCTCAGCTCAGTATAGGCACACCCACACCACTGATTGGCAGCTTTCTGTCTACACTGTGCATAGGCAGAAAGCTAATAATCAGTGGAGGGTGGGGTTTAGCTACATGGCAGCAGGGTTACAAGTCCTCTAGTGATAATCTCCTGCTGATAAAACAGTGATTTTATCAAAACTACAGCAAGCAGCCTAGTAAGTGACATTGTTGGAATCAGGGTCTCTGCCCCTACATCATCCTGCTCTCAGATTGGGTGGCAAAAAATCTAGCGACAGATTCCCTTTAAGCAAATGCAGACACTCATTTTAAGTCACCTCTGTAGTGTAATATATTTGTATTTTTTCAAGTGTGATGTAAACGGCAAAATGTTCCTGCTTACTGCAACAGTATGTACCTTGTTAATGACTGTGTGCCAGAGCAGAATGAGGTTCAACCACACACAGAACATTAAATAGACATTTTTTTTACTTTGTCCTTAAAAGGGTTGTTCAGTGAAAGCAAGTTTACACTTATTGATAGGATAGATCATTCATAACTAGGGATGAGTGAACCCACATTGTAAAGTTTGGGGTTCATATTGAATATCTTGTGTCCAGTGCTGAACTCCGAACACAGACTTTTCACTATACGTCTGGTTCCTGTTCGGCTTTGTCATATGAATAAAGCTTGTTGAAAGGCCACAATGCAACCAATAGCAAACATTTCCAGTGTAGTTACATCCATCCCCATGTGTAGTATTGGCATGGCTGTGATTGGCCGGCGCACCACTGTTAAACAAAATAATTTAAAAAATAATGGCGTGGGCTACTGCCCTATGTTCATTGTGGATAAAGTAACAACTACGGGCTGCAACCCCCAGCGGTCTGCTTTACCATGGCTGCTTATAAAAATAGAGGGGATGCCATTTAAAAAAACAACATTGGGTCCCACCTATTTTTGATAATCATCCATATGAAAGCTGACGTCTGGGG